>NC_081393.1:5265064-5277564 GCF_030684315.1 Stegostoma tigrinum | reverse complement strand
GTCAGACAACCACACACACTGACACACGCAAACACACACCCGTCAGACAGCCACACACACACACCCCTCACACACACACACACCCCTCACACAACCACACACACACACCCCTCACACAACCCCACAAACACATCACTCACACAATCACACACATACACACACACACCCCTCACACAACCACACACACACCCCTCACACAACCCCACACACACAACCCTAAAACAGCCACACACACACACACACACACACACACACACACACACACCCCTCACACAACCACACACACAGCCCTCACACAACCCCACAAACACACACCCCTCACACAACCCTACACACACACCCCTAACACAGCCACACACACTCACACAAACCCACACACACCCCTCACACAACCCCCCCCACACACACCCCTCACACAACCACACACACTCACACACCCCTCACATAACCACACACACACACCTCTCACAACCACACACACACACCCCTCACACAACCACACATGCACACACACACACACACACACACACACACAGATACACACACACACACACACACACACACTGACACACACACAGATACACACACACACACACACACTCACACATACACTGATACACACACACACATACACACATACACTGATACACACACACACACATACACACATACACACTGATACACACACACCCACAGATACACACAAACACACGCACGCACAGACACACACACACACACACATATACTGATACACACACACACCCCTCACACAACCACACACACACTCACCTCACACAACCACACACACACACGCACACACACCCTCACACAACCCCACACACACACCCCTCACACAACCATACACACTCGCACACACCCACACACACACCTCACACAACCACACACACACTCACCTCACACAACCACACACAGACACACACACCCCTCACACAACCACACACACACTCACCTCACACAACCACACACAGACACACACACCCCTCACACAACCAAACACACACTCACCTCACACAAACCCACACAAACACACAACCCTCACACAACACACCCCTCACGCACTCACACACCCCTCACACAACCCCACACACACACCCCTCACACAACCCCACACACACACACACACACACTCACACACCCCTCACACAACCCCACACACACACCCCTCACACAACCCCACACACACACACACACACACACACACACACCCCTCACACAAACACACACACAACCACACACACCCCTCACACAACCAAACACACACCCCTCACACAATCCCACAAACACATCCCTCACGCAATCACACACACACACACACACACACACACCCCCTCACACAACCACACATGCATACGCACACACAGCAACACACTGATACACACACACACACATACACACACACACAGATACACACACACACACACACACACACAGTTACACACACAACCACATACACACACACACCCCTCACACAACCACACACACACACACACCCACACACACCCCACACACAACCCCCCCCCACACACACACACACACACCCACACACACCCCTCACACAACCACACACACACACCCCTCACACAACCCCACAAACACATCCCTCACACAACCACATACACACACACACCCCTCACACAACCACACACACACACACACACACACCCACACACACCCCTCACACAACCCCCCCCACACACACTGACACACAGCTACACACACCCCTCACACAACCACACACACACCCCTCACACAACCCCACAAACACATCATTCACACAACCACACACACACACACACACACACACACACACACTCACCCCTAACACAACCACACACACTCACACACTCCCACACACACCCCTCAATCAACCCCCCCCCTACACACACACACAGACACCCCTCACACAACCACACACACACTCACCTCACACAACCCCACACACACAGATGCCTCACACAACCCCACACACTGACGCACTCCCCTCACACAAACACTCACACACACACACACACCCCTCACACAACCACACACACACCCCTCACACAACCACACACACACACATACCCCTCACACAACCACACACACACAGATCCCTCAAACAACCCCACACACTGAAACACACCCCTCACACAACCACACACACACACACCCACACACACCCCTCACACAACCACACACACACCCCTCACACAACCCCACAACCACACACACACACACACACACACACACACACACACACACACACCTAACACAACCACACACACTCACACACACCCACACACAACCGTCACACAACCCCACACACACACACACACACACACACATACACACACCCCTCACACAACCACACACACTCACACATACCCACACCCACCCCTCACACAACCACACACACACCCCTAACACAACCACACACACTCACACTCATCCACACACAACCCTCACACAACCACACACAAACACATACACACACACACACACACACACACCCCTCACACAACCACACACACACACCCCTCACACAACCCCACAAACACATCCCTCACACAACCACATACACACACACACCCACACACACCCCTCACACAACCCCCCCACACACACTGACACACAGCTACACACACCCCTCACACAACCCCACAAACACATCGTTCACATAACCACACACGCACACACACACACACACACTCGCCCCTAACACAACCACACACACTCACACACTCCCACACACACCGCTCAATCAACCCCCCCCACACACACACACAGACACCCCTCACACAACCACACACAAACTCACCTCACACAACCCCACACACACAGATGCCTCACACAACCCCACACACTGACGCACTCCCCTCACACAAACACACACACACACACACCCCTCACACAACCACACACACACCCCTCACACAACCACACACACACACATACCCCTCACACAAGCCCACACACACAGATCCCTCAAACAACCCCACACACTGACACACACCCCTCACACAACCACACACACACACACACCCACACACACCCCTCACACAACCACACACACACCCCTCACACAACCCCACACACACACACACACCCGCACACACACACACACACACACACACACACCCCTCACACAACCCCACACACACACACCTAACACAACCACACACACTCACACACACCCACACACAACCGTCACACAACCCCACACACACACACACACACACACACACACACACACACATACACACACCCCTCACACAACCACACACTCACACATACCCACACACACACAAACACACACACACACCCCTCACACAACCACACACACTCACACACACCTACACACACCCCTCACACAACCACACACACACACCCCTCGCACAACCCCACAAACACGTCCCTCACACAACCACACACACACACTCCTCACACAACCACACACACACTCACCTCACACAACCCCACACACACACACCTGTCAGACAACCACACACACTGACACACACAAACACACACCCGTCAGACAGCCACACACACACACCCCTCACACACACACACACACACACCGCTCACACAACCCCACAAACACATCACTCACACAATCACACACATACACACACACCCCCCTCACACAACCACACACAAACACACACATACACACACACACACACACACACAAACCCCTCTCCCAACCACACACACTCACACACACCCACACACACCCCTCACACAACCACACACACACACCCCTCGCACAACCCCACAAACACGTCCCTCACACAACCACACGCACACACTCCTCACACAACCACACACACACTCACCTCACACAACCCCACACACACACCCGTCAGACAACCACACACACTGACACACACAAACACACACCCGTCAGACAGCCACACACACACACCCCTCACACACACACACCCCTCACACAACCACACACACACACCGCTCACACAACCCCACAAACACATCACTCACACAATCACACACATACACACACACCCCCCTCACACAACCACACACAAACACACACATACACACACACACACAAACCCCTCACCCAACCACACACACTCACACACACCCACACACACCCCTCACACAACCACACACACACACCCCTCGCACAACCCCACAAACACGTCCCTCACACAACCACACGCACACACTCCTCACACAACCACACACACACTCACCTCACACAACCCCACACACACACCCGTCAGACAACCACACACACTGACACACACAAACACACACCCGTCAGACAGCCCCACACACACACCCCTCACACACACACACCCCTCACACAACCACACACACACATCACTCACACAATCACACACATACACACACACACCCCTCACACAACCACACACAAACACACACATACACACACACACACACACACACACACACACACACACCCCTCACACAACCCCACACACACACACCCCTCACACAACCCTACACACACACCCCTAACACAGCCACACACACTCACACAAACCCACACACACCCCTCACACAACCCCCCACACACACACCACTCACACAACCACACACACTCACACACCCCTCACACAACCACACACACACACCCCTCACACAACCACACATGCGCACACACACACACACACACACACACACACACACACACACACACACTCACACACACACAGATACACACACACACACACACACACACAGATACACACACACACACTCACACATACACTGATACACACACACACACATACACACACCCACACACACAAACTCACACACACACAGATACACACACACCCACAGATACACACAAACAAACGCACGCACAGACACACACACACACACACACACACACACACACATACACTGATACACATACACACACCCCTCACACAACCACACACACACTCACCTCACACAACCACACACTCACACGCACACACACCCTCACACAACCCCACACACACACCCCTCACACAACCACACACACTCGCACACACCCACACACACACCTCACACAACCACACACACACTCACCTCACACAACCACACACAGACACACACACCCCTCACACAACCACACACACACTCACCTCACACAACCACACACACACACCCCTCACACAACCCCACAAACACATCACTCACACAATCACACACATACACACACACACCCCTCACACAACCACACACACACCCCTCACACAACCCCACACACACACACCCCTCACACAACCCTACACACACACCCCTAACACAGCCACACACACTCACACAAACCCACACACACCCCTCACACAACCCCCCCCACACACACCACTCACACAACCACACACACTCACACACCCCTCACACAACCACACACACACCTCTCACAACCACACACACACCCCTCACACAACCACACATGCACACACACACACACACACACACACACACACACACACACACACACAGATACACACACACACACACACTGACACACACACAGATACACACACACACACTCACACATACACTGATACACACACACACATACACACACCCACACACACAAACTCACACACACACAGATACACACACACCCACAGATACACACAAACACACGCACGCACAGACACACACACACACACACATACACTGATACACACACACACACCCCTCACACAACCACACACACACTCACCTCACACAACCACACACACACACGCACACACACCCTCACACAACCCCACACACACACCCCTCACACAACCCCAAACACACACACCCCTCACACAACCACACACACTCGCACACACCCACACACACACCTCACACAACCACACACACACTCACCTCACACAACCACACACAGACACACACACCCCTCACACAACCACACACAAACTCACCTCACACAACCACACACACACACGCACACAGACCCTCACACAACCAAACACACACTCACCTCACACAAACCCACACAAACACACAACCCTCACACAACACACCCCTCACACACTCACACACCCCTCACACAACCCCACACACACACCCCTCACACAACCACACACACTCATAGACACCCACACACACCCCTCACACAACCCCACACACATACACACACACACACACCCCTCACACAAACATACCCACACACACCCCTCACACAACCAAACACACACCCCTCACACAACCCCACAAACACATCCCTCACGCAATCACACACACACACACACACCCTCACACAACCACACATGCATACGCACACACAGCAACACACTGATACACACACACACACATACACACACACAGATACACACACACACACACACACACACACACACAGTTACACACACATACACACACACACCCCTAACACAACCACACACACACACACACCCACACACACCCCTCACACAACCACACACACACACCCCTCACACAACCCCACAAACACATCCCTCACACAACCACATACACACACACCCCTCACACAACCACACACACACCCCTAAAACAACCACACACACTCACACACACCCACACACACACCTCACACAACCCCACACACACACACACACACCTCACACAACCCCACACACACACCCCTAACACAACCACTCACACTCACACACACCCACACACAACCCTCACACAACCACACACACACACACACACACACACACCCCTCACACAACCACACACACTCACACATACCCACACCCACCCCTCACACAACCACACACACACACCCCTAACACAACCACACACACTCACACACATCCACACACAACCCTCACACAACCACACACACACACACACACACACACACACACACACACACACACCCCTCACACAACCACACACACTCACACACACCCACACACAACCCTCACACAACCACACACACACACACCCCTCGCACAACCCCACAAACACATCCCTCACACAACCACACACACACACACCCCTCACATAACCACACACACACTCACCTCACACAACCCCACACACACACACCCCTCACACAACCACACACAGACACACACAAACACACACCCGTCAGACAGCCACACACACAAACCCCCACACACACACACACACACACACACCCCTCACACAACCACACACACACACCCCTCACACAACCCCACAAACACATCCCTCACACAATCACACACACACACACACACACCCCTCACACAACCACACACACACACACACACACCCCTCACACAACCACACACACACACCCCTCACACAACCCCACACACATACACCTCTCACAACCACACACACACACCTCACACAACCACACCTGCACACGCAAACACATACACACACACACACACACACACACAGATACACGCACACGAGCACACACACACACAGATACACACACACACACACAGACACACGCACAGATACACACACACACACATACACACACACAAACTCACACACACACAGATACACACACACCCACAGATACA
Source organism: Stegostoma tigrinum (assembly GCF_030684315.1). Classification (NCBI taxonomy): domain Eukaryota; kingdom Metazoa; phylum Chordata; class Chondrichthyes; order Orectolobiformes; family Stegostomatidae; genus Stegostoma; species Stegostoma tigrinum. The sequence continues at coordinate 5,270,050 of NC_081393.1, read as the reverse complement.
CACAAACACACGCAAGCACAGACACACACACACACACACATACACTGATACACACACACACACACACCCCTCACACAACCACACACACACTCACCTCACACAACCACACACACACGCACACACACCCCTCATACAACCCCACACACACACCCCTCACACAACCCCACACACACACCCCTCACACAACCACTCACACTCGCACACACCCACACACACATCTCACACAACCACACACACACTCACCTCACACAACCACACACAGACACACACACACCCCTCACACAACCACAAACACACTCACCTCACACAACCACACACAGACACACACACCCCTCACACAACCACACACACACTCACCTCACACAACCCCACACACACACCCCTCACACAACCACACACACACAACCCTCACACAACCACACACCCCTCACACACTCACACACCCCTCACACAACCCCAGACACACACCCCTCACACAACCACACACACTCACAGACACCCACACACACCCCTCACACAACCCCACACACACACACACACACACCCCTCACTCAACCACACACACACAACCACACACACCCCTCACACAACCACACACACACACCTCTCACACAACCACACACACACACCCCTCACACAACCCCACACACACACACCCCTCACACAACCCTACACACACACCCCAACACAGCCACACACACTCACACACGCCTCACACAACCACACACACACATACCTCTCACAACCACACACACACACCCCTCACACAACCAAACACACACCCCTCACACAACCCCACAAACACATCCCTCACGCAATCACACACACACACACACACCCTCACACAACCACACATGCATACGCACACACAGCAACACACTGATACACACACATACACACACACAGATACACACACACACACACACACACACACACAGTTACACACACATACACACACACACCCCTAACACAACCACACACACACACACACCCACACACACCCCTCACACAACCACACACACACACCCCTCACACAACCCCACAAACACATCCCTCACACAACCACATACACACACACACACACCCACACACACCCCTCACACAACCACACACACACACCCCTAAAACAACCACACACACTCACACACACCCACACACACACCTCACACAACCCCACACACACACACACACACCTCACACAACCCCACACACACACCCCTAACACAACCACTCACACTCACACACACCCACACACAACCCTCACACAACCACACACACACACACATACACACACACCCCTCACACAACCACACACACTCACACATACCCACACCCACCCCTCACACAACCACACACACACACCCCTAACACAACCACACACACTCACACACACCCACACACAACCCTCACACAACCACACACACACACACACACACACACACACACACACCCCTCACACAACCACACACACTCACACACACCCACACACAACCCTCACACAACCACACACACACACACACCCCTCGCACAACCCCACAAACACATCCCTCACACAACCACACACACACACACCCCTCACATAACCACACACACACTCACCTCACACAACCCCACACACACACACCCCTCACACAACCACACACAGACACACACAAACACACACCCGTCAGACAGCCACACACACAAACCCCCACACACACACACACACACACACACCCCTCACACAACCACACACACACACCCCTCACACAACCCCACAAACACATCCCTCACACAATCACACACACACACACACACACCCCTCACACAACCACACACACACACACACACACCCCTCACACAACCACACACACACACCCCTCACACAACCCCACACACATACACCTCTCACAACCACACACACACACCTCACACAACCACACCTGCACACGCAAACACATACACACACACACACACACACAGATACACGCACACGAGCACACACACACACAGATACACACACACACACACAGACACACGCACAGATACACACACACACACATACACACACACAAACTCACACACACACAGATACACACACACCCACAGATACACACAAACACACGCAAGCACAGACACACACACACACACACATACACTGATACACACACACACACACACCCCTCACACAACCACACACACACTCACCTCACACAACCACACACACACGCACACACACCCCTCATACAACCCCACACACACACCCCTCACACAACCCCACACACACACCCCTCACACAACCACTCACACTCGCACACACCCACACACACATCTCACACAACCACACACACACTCACCTCACACAACCACACACAGACACACACACACCCCTCACACAACCACAAACACACTCACCTCACACAACCACACACAGACACACACACCCCTCACACAACCACACACACACTCACCTCACACAACCCCACACACACACCCCTCACACAACCACACACACACAACCCTCACACAACCACACACCCCTCACACACTCACACACCCCTCACACAACCCCAGACACACACCCCTCACACAACCACACACACTCACAGACACCCACACACACCCCTCACACAACCCCACACACACACACACACACACCCCTCACTCAACCACACACACACAACCACACACACCCCTCACACAACCACACACACACACCTCTCACACAACCACACACACACACCCCTCACACAACCCCACACACACACACCCCTCACACAACCCTACACACACACCCCAACACAGCCACACACACTCACACACGCCTCACACAACCACACACACACATACCTCTCACAACCACACACACACACCCCTCACACAACCACACATGCACACGCACACACACACACACACACACACACACACACACACACACACAGATACACACACACACACACAGATACACGCACACGCGCACACACACACACTGATACACGCACACACACACACAGATACACACACACACACTGACACACACACACACACACTCACACATACACTGATACACACACACACATACACACACCCACACACACAAACTAACACACACACAGATACACACACACCCACAGATACACACAAACACACGCACGCACAGACACACACACACACACACACACACACACACATTCACTGATACACACACACACACCCCTCACACAACCACACACACACTCACCTCACACAACCACACACACACACACACACCCCTCACACAACCCCACACACACACCCCTCACACAACCCCACACACACACCCCTCACAAAACCACACACACTCGCACACACCCACACACACCCCTCACACAACCACAAACACACTCACCTCACACAACCACACACAGACACACACACCCCTCACACAACCACAAACACACTCACCTCACACAACCACACACAGACACACACACCCCCTCACACAACCACACACACACTCACCTCACACAACCCCACACAAACACACACCCCTCACACAACCACACACACACAACCCTCACACAACCACACACACTCACAGACACCCACACACACCCCTCACACAACCCCACACACACACACACACAATCACTCACATACACACACACACACCCCTCACACAAACACACACACACCCCTCACACAACCCCACACACACCCACCCCTCACACAACCACACACACACACCCCTCACACAACCCCACAAACACATCACTCACACAATCACACACATACACACACACACCCCTCACACAACCACACACACACCCCTCACACAAACCCACACACACACACCCCTCACACAACCCTACACACACACCCCTAACACAGCCACACACACTCACACAAACCCACACACACCCCTCACACAACTCCCCCCACACACACCACTCACACAACCACACACACTCACACACCCCTCACACAACCACACACACACCTCTCACAACCACACACACACACCCCTCACACAACCACACATGCACACACACACACACACACTGACACACACACACATACACACACCCACACACACAAACTCACACACACACAGATACACACACACCCACAGATACACACAAACACACGCACGCACAGACACACACACACATACACTGATACACACACACACAGCCCTCACACAACCACACACACACTCACCTCACACAACCACACACACCCTCACACAACCCCACACACACACCCCTCACACAACCCCAAACACACACACCCCTCACACAACCACACACACTCGCACACACCCACACACACACCTCACACAACCACACACACACTCACCTCACACAACCACACACAGACACACACACCCCTCACACAACCACACACACACTCACCTCACACAACCACACACAGACACACACTCACCTCACACAAACCCACACAAACACACAACCCTCACACAACAACACACCCCTCACACACTCACACACCCCTCACACAACCCCACACACACACCCCTCACACAACCACACACACACATAGACACCCACACACACCCCTCACACAACCCCACACACACACACACACACACACACCCCTCACACAAACACACACACACCCACACACACCCCTCACACAACCAAACACACACCCCTCACACAACCCCACAAACACATCCCTCACGCAATCACACACACACACACACACCCCCTCACACAACCACACATGCATACGCACACACAGCAACACACTGATACACACACACACACATACACACACACAGATACACACACACACACACACACACACACAGTTACACACACATACACACACACACCCCTAACACAACCACACACACACACACACACACCCACACACACCCCTCACACAACCCCCCCCCCACACACACACACACCCACACACACCTCTCACACAACCACACACACACACCCCTCACACAACCCCACAAACACATCCCTCACACAACCACATACACACACACACCCC
>NC_081393.1:5260064-5262564 GCF_030684315.1 Stegostoma tigrinum | reverse complement strand
ACAAACACATCCCTCACGCAATCACACACACACACACACACCCCCTCACACAACCACACATGCATACGCACACACAGCAACACACTGATACACACACACACACATACACACACACAGATACACACACACACACACACACACACACAGTTACACACACATACACACACACACCCCTAACACAACCACACACACACACACACACACCCACACACACCCCTCACACAACCCCCCCCACACACACACACACACCCACACACACCTCTCACACAACCACACACACACACCCCTCACACAACCCCACAAACACATCCCTCACACAACCACATACACACACACACCCCTCACACAACCACACACACACTCACCTCACACAACCCCATACACACAGATCCCTCACACAACCCCACACACTGACGCACTCCCCTCGCACAAACACACACACACACACACACACACACCCCTCACACAACCACACACACACCCCTCACACAACCACACACACACTCACCTCACACAACCCCACACACACTGTTCCCTCAAACAACCCCACACACTGACACACACCCCTCACACAAGCACACACACACACACACCCACACACACCCCTCACACAACCACACACACACACCCCTAAAACAACCACACACACTCACACACACCCACACACACACCTCACACAACCCCACAAACACACACACACCTCACACAACCCCACACACACACCCCTAACACAACCCCAAACACACACACCCCTCACACAACCACACACACTCGCACACACCCACACACACACCTCACACAACCACACACACACTCACCTCACACAACCACACACAGACACACACACCCCTCACACAACCACACACACACTCACCTCACACAACCACACACAGACACACACAACCCTCACACAACCAGACACACACTCACCTCACACAAACCCACACAAACACACAACCCTCACACAACAACACACCCCTCACACACTCACACACCCCTCACACAACCCCACACACACACCCCTCACACAACCACACACACACATAGACACCCACACACACCCCTCACACAACCCCACACACACACACACACACACACCCCTCACACAAACACACACACACCCACACACACCCCTCACACAACCAAACACACACCCCTCACACAACCCCACAAACACATCCCTCACGCAATCACACACACACACACACACCCCCTCACACAACCACACATGCATACGCACACACAGCAACACACTGATACACACACACACACACACACACACACACAGTTACACACACATACACACACACACCCCTAACACAACCACACACACACACACACACACCCACACACACCCCTCACACAACCCCCCCCACACACACACACACACCCACACACACCCCTCACACAACCACACACACACACCCCTCACACAACCCCACAAACACATCCCTCACACAACCACATACACACACACACCCCTCACACAACCACACACACACTCACCTCACACAACCCCACACACACTGTTCCCTCAAACAACCCCACACACTGACACACACCCCTCACACAAGCACACACACACACACACCCACACACACCCCTCACACAACCACACACACACACCCCTAAAACAACCACACACACTCACACACACCCACACACACACCTCACACAACCCCACAAACACACACACACCTCACACAACCCCACACACACACCCCTAACACAACCACTCACACTCACACACACCCCCACACAACCCTCACACAACCACACACACACACACACACACACACACACACACCCCTCACACAACCACACACACTCACACATACCCACACCCACCCCTCACACAACCACACACACACACCCCTAACACAACCACACACACTCACACACATCCACACACAACCCTCACACAACCACACACACACACACACACACACACACACCCCTCACACAACCACACACACTCACACACACCCCTCGCACAACCCCACAAACACATCCCTCACACAACCACACACACACACACACCCCTCACACAACCACACAAACACTCACCTCACACAACCCCACACACACACACCCCTCACACAACCACACACACTGACACACACAAACACACACCCGTCAGACAGCCAAACACAAACACCCCCCACACACACACACATACCCCTCACACAACCACACACACACACCCCTCACACAACCCCACACACACACACCCCTCACACAACCCTACACACACACCCCTAACAAAGCCAAACACTCTCACACAAACCCACACACACCCCTCACACAAATCCCCCCCACACACACCCCTCACACAACCACACACACACACACCTCACACAACCACACATGCACACGCAAACACATACACACACACACACACAGATACACACACACACAGAGATACACGCACACGTGCACACACACACACAGATACACACACACACACAGACACACGCACAGATACACACACCCACACACA
>NC_081393.1:5230064-5255064 GCF_030684315.1 Stegostoma tigrinum | reverse complement strand
ACACAACCACACACAGACACACACACCCCTCACACAACCACAAACACACTCACCTCACACAACCACACACACACTCACCTCACACAACCCCACACAAACACACACCCCTCACACAACCACACACACACAACCCTAACACAACCACACACCCCTCACACACTCACACACCCCTCACACAACCCCACACACACACCCCTCACACAACCACACACACACAACCCTAACACAACCACACACCCCTCACACACTCACACACCCCTCACACAATCCCACACACACACCCCTCACACAACCACACACACTCACAGACACCCACACAAACCCCTCACACAACCCCACACACACACACGCCTCACACAAACACACACACACAGCCCTCACACAACCACACACACAAACACACACCCCACACACAACCACACACACACCCCTCACACAAACACACACACACACCCCTCACACAACCACACACACAAACACACACCCCACACACAACCACACACACACACCCCTCACACAACCCCACACACAAACCCTCACACAACCACACACACTCACAGACACCCACACACACCCCTCACACAACCCCACACACACACACACACACATCCCTCACACAACCACACACACACACACACCCCTCACACAACCACACACACAAACACACACCCCACACACAACCACACACACACACCCCTCACACAACCCCACACACACACCCCTCACACAACCCTACACACACACCCCTAACACAGCCACACACACTCACACAAACCCACACACACCCCTCACACAACACCCCCCCACACACACCCCTCACAGAACCACACACACTCACACACGCCTCACACAACCACACACACACACACCTCTCACAACCACACACACACACCCCTCACACAACTCACATGCACACGCACACACACACACACACACGCACACACACAGATACACACACACACACAGATACACGCACACGCGCACACACACACACACTGATACACGCACACACACACACAGATACACACACATACACACACACACACTGACACACACACACACACACTCACACATACACTGATACACACACACACATACACACACCCACACACACAAACTCACACACACACAGATACACACACACCCACAGATACACACAAACACACGCACGCACAGGCACACACACACACACACACACACACACACACACATACACTGATACACACACACACAACCCTCACACAACCACACACATACTCCCCTCACACAACCACACACACTCACACACACCCCTCACACAACCCCACACACACACCCCTCACACAACACCACACACACACCCCTCACACAACCACACACAGACACACACACCCCTCACACAACCACAAACACACTCACCTCACACAACCACACACAGACACACACACCCCCTCACACAACCACACACACACTCACCTCACACAACCCCACACGAACACACACCCCTCACACAACCACACACACACAACCCTCACACAACCACACACCCCTCACACACTCACACACCCCTTCACACACTCACACACCCCTTCACACAACCCTCACACCAGCACACACACTCACAGACACCCACACACACCCCTCACACAACCCCACACACACACACACACACACACAGCCCTCACACAAACACACACACACACCCACACACACCCCTCACACAACCAAACACACACCCCTCACACAACCCCACAAACACATCCCTCACGCAACCACACACACACACCCCCCCTCACACAACCCCACACACACACACACACACACACACACACATACACACTCATACACACACACACACACACACACAACCACACACACACACACACACCCCTCACAACCCCCCCCCACACACACACACACCCACACACACACACCCCTCACACAACCCCACAAACACATCCCTCACACAACCACATACACACACACACCCCTCACACAACCACACACTCACACCCCTCACACAACCCCTCACACACACCCCTAACACAACCACACACACTCACCCCTAACACAACCACACACACTCACACACACACACACCCCTCACACAACCACACACACACACACACACACACACACCTCTCACAACCACACACACACACGCCTCACACAACCACACATGCACACGCACACACACCCACACACACACAGATACACACACACACAGAGGTACACGCACAAGCGCGCGCACACACAGATACACACACACACACACTGATACACGCACACGCGCACACACACACACAGATACACACACATACACACACACACACTGACACACACACAGATACACACACACACACGCTCACACATACACTGATACACACACACATACACACACCCACACACACAAACTCACACACACACAGATACACACACACCCACAGATACACACAAACACACACATGCACAGACACACACACACACTGATACACACACACACACCCCTCACACAACCACACACACTCACCTCACACAACCACACACACACACGCACACACACCCCTCACACAACCACACACACTCGCACACACCCACACACACCCCTCACACAACCACACACACACTCGCCTCACACAACCAAACACAGACACACACACCCCTCACACAACCACACACACACTCACCTCACACAACCCCACACACACACACCCCTCACACAACCACACACACTGACACACACAAACACGAACCCCTCAGACAACCACACACACACACCCCTCACACAACCACACACCCCTCACACACTCACAGATACACACACACACACCCCTCACACAACCCCACAGACACACCCCTCACACAACCACACACACTCACACGCACCCACACACACCTCACACAACCCCACACACGCACCTCACACAACCCCACAAACACATCCCTCACACAACCACACACACACACACCCCCCTCACACAACCACACATGCATACGCACACACAGCAACACACTGATACACACACACACACACACACACACACACAGATACACACACGCACACACACACACACACACACACACAGAAACACACACATACACACACACACACATACTCACATACACAGATACACACACACAAATACACACACACACACACACACACGCACGCACGCACACATACACACACACACAGATACACACACACACACTCACACACACACACTGATACACACACTGATACACACACACACACTCACCCACACACTGATACGCACACACACACACACGCACACACACTCACACACCCACTGATACACACACACACAGATACACACAAACGCAAACACACACACACACACACACACACACACTTGCACACACACACACAGTTACACACACATACACGCACACACACCCCTAACACAACCACACACACACCCACACACACCCCTCACACAACCACACACACACTCCTCACACAACCCCACAAACACATCCCTCACACAACCACATACACACACACACCCCTCACACAACCACACACACACTCACCTCACACAACCCCACACACACAGTGATCCCTCAAACAACCCCACACACTGACACATACCCCTCACACAACCACACACACACACACACCCACACACACCCCGCACACAACCACACACACACACCCCTAACACAACCACTCACACACACCCACACACACCCCTCACACAAGCCCCCCACACACACACATCCCTCACACAACCCCACACACACACACACACACACACACACACACCCCTCACACAACCACACACACTCACACATACCCACACCCACCCCTCACACAACCACACACACACACCCCTAACACAACCACACACACTCACACACATCCACACACAACCCTCACACAACCACACACACACACATACACACACACACACACACACACACACACCCCTCACACAACCACACACACTCACACACACCCACACACACCCCTCACACAACCACACACACACACCCCTCGCACAACCCCACAAACACATCCCTCACACAACCACACACACACACACCCCTCACACAACCACACACACTGACACACACAAACACACACCCGTCAGACAGCCACACACACACCCCGCACACACACACACACACCCCTCACTCAACCACACACACACCCCTCACACAACCCCACAAACACATCCCTCACACAACCACACACACACACACACCCCACACACAACCACACACATACACCCCACACACAACCCCACACACACACCCCTCACACAACCCTACACACACACCCCTAACACAGCCACACACACTCACACAAACCCACACACACCCCTCACACAACACCACCCCACACACACCCCTCACAAAACCACACACACACCCCTCACACAACCACACATGCACACGCACACACATACACACACACACACACACACACACACAGATACACACACACTGAGATACACGCACACGCGCACACACACACACAGATACACGCACACACAGATACACACACATACACACACACACACACTGACACACACACAGATACACACACACACACACACACACTCACACATACACTGATACACACACACACATACACACACCCACACACACAAACTCACACACACACAGATATACACACACACTCACAGATACACACAAACACACGCAAGCACAGACACACACACACACACATACACTGATACACACACACACACCCCTCACACAACCACACACACACACTCACCTCACACAACCACACACACACACGCACACACACCCCTCACACAACCCCACACACACACCCCTCACACAACCCCACACACACACCCCTCACACAACCACTCACACTCGCACACACCCACAAACACATCTCACACAACCACACACACACTCACCTCACACAACCACACACAGACACACACACCCCTCACACAACCACAAACACACTCACCTCACACAACCACACACACACTCACCTCACACAACCCCACACAAACACACACCCCTCACACAACCACACACACACAACCCTAACACAACCACACACCCCTCACACACTCACACACCCCTCACACAACCCCACACACACACCCCTCACACAACCACACACACACAACCCTAACACAACCACACACCCCTCACACACTCACACACCCCTCACACAATCCCACACACACACCCCTCACACAACCACACACACTCACAGACACCCACACAAACCCCTCACACAACCCCACACACACACACACACACCCCTCACACAAACACACACACACACCCCTCACACAACCACACACACAAACACACACCCCACACACAACCACACACACACACACCTCACACAACCCCACGCACACACCCCTCACACAACCCTACACACACACCCCTAACACAGCCACACACACTCACACAAACCCACACACACCCCTCACACAACCCCCCCCCACACACACCCCTCACACAACCACACACACTCACACATGCCTCACACAACCACACACACACACCTCTCTCAACCACACACACACCCCTCACACAACCACACATGCACACGCACACACACACACAGATACACACACACACACACAGATACACGCACACGCGCACACACACACACAGATACACACACACACTGATACACGCACACACACACACAGATACACATACATACACACACACACACATACGGACACTCATACATACACTGATACACACACACACCCACACACACAAACTCACACACACACAGATACACACACACCCACAGATACACACAAACACACGCACGCACAGACACACACACACACACACACACTGATACACACATACACACCCCTCACACAACCACACACACACTCACCTCACACAACCACACACACACACGCACACACACCCCTTACACAACCCCACATACACACCCCTCACACAACCCCGCACACACTCCCCCACACACACTCGCACACACCCACACACACACCTCACACAACCACACACACACTCTCCTCACACAACCACACACAGACACTCACACCCCTCAGACAACCACAAACACATTCACCTCACACAACCACACACAGACACACACACCCCTCACACAACCACACACACACTCACCTCACACAACCCCACACAAACACACACCCCGCACACACACACACACACACACACACACACAAACACACACACACAGATACACACACACTCACTTGCACACACACACAGATACACACACACATACACACAGATACACACACTCACACACATACTGATACACACACACACAAACTCACACACACACACAGATACACACACACACGCACGCACACACTGATACTCACACACACACACACACAGATACACACACTGATACACACAGAGACACACACACACACTGATACACACACTGATATGCACACACACATACACACACGCACACACACATACACACACACACAGATACACACACACACACTTGCACACACACACTCACAGATACACACACACACACACACTGATACACACACAGATACACACACACACACATACACACAGATACACACACAAACACTGATACACACACTGATACACACACACATACACACAGACACAGACACACACACAAACACACTCACACACACACTGATACACACACTGATACACACACAGATACACACACACACAGATACACACAGATACACACACACACACACACACACTCTCTCTCACACACTGACACGCACACACACACATACATACACACACACAGATATACACACACACGCATACACACACACTGATACACACACTGATACACACACACACTGATATACACACACACACACACATACATACACACACACATACACACACAAACTGATACACACACTGATACACACACACATACACACACACTCTCAACCAAGTCTCCGTAATAGCTACAATATCATAGACATATTTATTAATCCAAGCTCTAAGTTCATCTGTCATTTTTCTCAATTTGAAACAAAGACAGCCCTGACTGCCAGTCCCCGTTTAATCAGTAACTTTCCCTTCCCTCTCTGTTCTTCCTCCTAACCGTGATCTGGGCACACACCATCAGTCTCTGACTCCTTCTTGGTCATTTCATTTGCTGACCTCCCACTCTGGTTCCTGCCACCCTGCCACTCGCGTTGAAACTCTCCTGAGTGGCACTAGCAAATCTCCCCGCCATCCAATTAGTGTCTCTCCAGTTTAGCTGGAGCCCATCCTCCTTGGACAGGTCCCACCTGCCTCAGACAACATCCCAATGAACCACATTCCTGAAGGCCTCCCTCCTACACCAGCTCTTTAGCTACATATATACCATACAATCATCCTGCTCCTAGCCTCACTGGCTGGTAACGCAGGAAATAATTCCGAGATTACAACGCTACAGGGCCCTGTGTTTCAACCTCCTACCTCAATCGCTGTACTCCCTTTGCAGGACCTTATCTCTCCTTCTGCCTGTGTCGCTAGTGCCGATGTGAACCACAACTTCTGGCTGCTCACCCTTCCCATTCAGAGTATTCAGTGCCCGCTCAGAGACATCCTTGACCCCGGCACCACACAACCCTGCTGTCCTGCTCGCGTCCACAGAGATGCCTGTCCGAGCTCGCCTACACTTTGATTCCGCCCGCTGTGCAGAAGTGACAGTCGGGGGTGCCACTGATCTAGCTGCTTCTGCTGCTGCTGCTTTTTTCCCTTGAGATACCAGGACCCCCAACAGTATCCAACACGATATTCCTGTTGGAGAGGGGAATGGCCACAGGAATCTGCCCGCACTACCCTCCTGTACTTACTCAATCTTCCTGGTGGTCGCCCAAATCTTCAATGTCTGTGTAGCCCTTACTGATGGTGTGTGCCCATGTCACGAAGCATGCTACAAACACTGACAGGCTCACACATGCCTGTTGTCTCTCTCTCTCTCTCTCTCTCTATCTCAGAGATACACACAGAGACACTCATATGTCTATGCTGTTCGATAAGCACACTCAGGCTCATGTGTGCATCTTCTCATGTCTTGCCTCAGCATGTGTGTACATGCTTCGTCCTCGGAGTCTGTCCTCATCTCTGAGCCCACGGCGTTGAGTTTGCGAAGAGGAATGTTAGCCCAGAAATCACTGGAGAAACTCAACAGCTCTGGCAGCGCTGTACAGAGGAAAACAGAATCACTGCATTCAGCACAGTGACCCTTTCCCTACTTTCTCTCAATGGATGTCACCAGACCTGTTGAGCTTCTGCAGCATGTTGTCTCTTGGTTTCAGCCTTCCAGTATCTGCAGCCCTTTGTCTTCTTTTGTGGTATTGTGGTCATTGCTTTTTCTTGTGCTTTAAGCTATTTAGCTCCCAGCCCGCTGAAATGCCGAGGTATCTGAGATGTGTGTATCTGTACACAGCCCGTGCACTTGTGATCCCAGCTTTCCAGCCCAGGGTGCTGGGTCAAAGCCAGCAACGTCAGACCGGCTCACCTTTCAGTCTCCTGATTAATGCGCTCTTCTCACGTAAGGCCAGCTTTTTGCTTCTGTGGGGAGTCTGGAATGAGATGGTACAAGACGGTTTTTGCAATCTCTGGCTCACCTTGCGCAGGAAATGGATAGCAGCTGTAGGTGTTTGGACCGGCAAAAAGCTATCAGAGTGTTTGAGGCTCTGAGGCAGTTTGTGCTGCTGTGATCACAGCAAGCCAGGCAGCATCTGGACGAAAGGAGAAGTCAACGTTGACTCCAGCATCTGCGGTTCTTCATTTTTGTCTCTAACCTGTGCTGTTGCTGGCTTCTTTTCTGTGGGACGGGCCCAAGCAGCAGGTGAGGACTTGGGACCAGATTTTGCTGCCTTGCTGGCATGAGAGTGACCTGCGCAAGTGTTCCTGAGTACCACTCCGCTTGGTCTCTCATGGTGGGCCCAGTGGTATTATCATTAAACTATTCACCTCAAGACCCAGCGACTGAGGACCTGGTTCAAATCACGCTGCGATGGAATTTGGACTCGCTAAAAATTGGGGACCCAGGAACCCGAGATCAAACCCTGCCCTGGAAGATGATGGAATTTCAATTCAGGAAAGGAAAATCCTGGAATTAAGAGCCCAATGATGACCAGGAAACTCACGTCAATTATCAGGGAAAATGAACCCCTCTGGCTCACTAATGCCCTTTAGGGATGGAAACCGTCATCCTTACCCAATCTGGCTGACACATGACTCCAGACCCACAGCAATGAACTGCCCTCTGGGCAATTAGGGATGGGCAACAAAAGGTAGCCCAGCCCACATCACCTGAGTATATAAGAAGTTCAGATTCACTGTCGGCTAAGAGTCCAGATCGAGACTTGTCAAGACCTCTGCAGTTGTGTCAACGAAATTGTATGACACACAGGGCGGCTGGCCCCTGCCTTTATCAGTTGAATGCTGAGCAGGGGAACATAACTGAGGAACTTAAAGAGCTAAGTGCCCCTTCAGGGCAGCACGCTGGCGCGGTGATTCGCACTGCTGCCTCACAGTGCTGGGGACCCGCGTTTGATTCCACCCTCGGGCAACTGTCGTTTTGCCGTTTGTACATTCTCCCCGTGTTCTGTGTGGGTGGTCTGGCTTTATGGTATCAAGATAGTGGCAGGGTGAGCTCCTCTGCTTCACCTGTTCTTTTTTTTAAATTATTCATTTGTGGGATGTGGGCATCTCTGGCTGGGCCCAGCATTTATTACCCCGTCCCTAATTGCCCCTTGAGAAGGTGGGGGTGAGCTGCCTTCTTGAACCGCTGCAGTCCATATGCTGTGGGTTGACCCACAATGCCCCTTAGGGAGGGAATTCCAGGATTTTGGCCCAGTGACAGTGAAGGAACGGTGAGATATTTCCAAGTCAGGATGATGCTGGCTGAGAATCTTTGGTGAATTTCTACAATGTATCTTGTAGACAGTACACACTGCTGCTGCTGAGCGTCCGGGGTGGACGAAGCAACGGTTTATGGATGTGGCACCAATAAAGTGGGGGGGGGGGGGGGGGGGTGCTGCTTTGTCCTGGATGGTGTCGAGCTTCTTGAGTGCTGTTGGGGCTGCCCCCATTCAGGCAAGTGGGGAGTATTCCATCACACTCCTGACTTGTGCCTTGTAGATGGTGGACAGGCTTTGGGGAGTCAGGAGGGGAGTTACTCACCGCAGTGTTCCCAGTTTCTAGCCAGCTGTTGAAGCCACTCTGTTAATGTGGTGAGTCCAGTTGAGTTTCTGGTCAATGGTAACCCCCAGGATGTTGATAGTGGGGGATTCAGTGATGGTAACGCCATTGAATGTCAAAGGGTGTTGGTTAGATTGTCTCTTATCGGAGATTGTCATAGCCTCTGGTTTGAATATATGTTCTCAGCCTCAAGCCTAATATTGCCCAGATCTTGTTGCATTTGCACGTGGACTGCTTCAGTATCTGAGGAGTCACGAATGGTGCTGAACATTGTGCATTCATTGGTGAACGTCCCCACTTCTGACCTTATGATGGAGGGAAGGTCATTGATGAAGCAGCTGAAGGTGGTTGGATTGAGGACACTACCCTGAGGAACTCCTGCAGAGATGTCCTGGAGCTGAGATGACTGGTCTCCCACAGCTACGACCATCTTCCTATGTGTCATGTGTGACTCCAAACAGCAGAGAGTTTGCCCCTGACACCCATTGATTCCAGTTTTGCTCGGACTCCTTGATGCCACACTCGGTTGAATGCAGCCTTGATATCAAGGGCTGTCACTCTCACCTCCCCTCTGCGATTCTGCTCTTTCTCTTTTATTTCAAACTTTCACCTTTAATGTACTGGAGGTGAATGCTAGAGAACAAAAGGGGCCAACATGGGGGCGACAAGTCCAGGTGAGTCCTGGAGACATGTGGAGGGGAGGCTGGCGCAGGAGTGGCAGTGGGATCCTTGGATTGTAAGCGAGACCTCCAGGATTGACGCCCAGCATCTCCAATACAGTCGACCTGGCAGTCTGAGAGTCAGCACAGACTTGGTTAAAACACTAAAGTGCTGGTACTTTTTCAAAGAAAGCTTCTTTATCCTTTATTCGTAGCGGAAGCTTTATTTATGATTCTCTCCAAGTAGAATGGCAGTGATAGTGCAGTCAGATGCTTGAGAGACTTTTAAGCAACTCTTGGATGGCACATGGAGGATAGTAAAATGTAGGGTAGATTGACCTTGGAGTAGGATAATAGGCCAGCACAACATAGTGGGCCGAAGGGCTTGCCTTGTGCAGTACTGTTCTATGTTCGATGTTATATCTGTAACAAATAATGAAGTATCCTGTACCGAGATGCTCTGTACTTGAGATGACACAAAGAGGCAACATTACAAAAATTTTCCTGCAGTGAGCTGACAATATGGGCCAACTCTAGCTTCTTCCCACAGTCCAAAGACATTCTGGTTTGGTGGATTGGCCATGCCGAATTGCCCGTGGTGTCCAGGGATGTGCAGGCTAGGTGGGTGAGCCTTGGGAAATGCAGAGTTACAGAGATGTGGTGGGTCTGGGTGGATTGCTCTTCAGAGAGTCGGTGTGGACTCAATGGGCCGAATAGTCAGCTTCCACACTGTAGGGATTGTATGATTCAGGTTGTTTATAGTGGGAATTCCCTTGTCATATTATCAAGTCAATAGTGTTCTGACATTTCCCTGATCAATTACATAGTGTTGAATTTGCCAGCCAATTGTCCCTGGTATTGTGGAAAATATGAATGGAAGAATCCTCAGGCTGTCTCACAGTGAAATCGAGATCATTGACTGTGGCAGGAAATGTTTCATATCCCGATACTGATCTATTACATAGCCTACAAAGTTGTTATGTGCCTCAGGAATTAGTGCACTCCTGCCTCTCTATCTAAAGGCAGGCCATTGTCAATCAACAAGAATGTGTGTGAGCTAACACATTGATCTGGAGGTGGGAAGGAGGGCACTCTGAGTGTACAGACATGTTGAGCAACAGCTTTGTTCCACACACAAGGAGGATGTATCAGTGTTGTGTGCGAGGACAATATTTGCTTGAGGTCGCATCTCATGAGGCCCTGGGTCCCTGCCATGTTCCTCACCTTTGTGGACCTGCCTTCCCCAGAGGGGTCCCCTTCTGAGAACAAAAACCTGAGAAGAAAAAGAGGAGGATGGGGGAGATCCCGTAGAAACCATCAAACCTCCCACAGAACTGGATAGGGCCAACTCAGGAAGAATGTTGCCAATGACCAGGGAGTCCAGATCCAGGGGTCACAGTTTAAAATTGCTGAGGAGGCCATTTAGGATTGAGATGAGGAGGAATGTTTTTGTCCAGGAAGTAGGGAGCCTGCGGAATTCTTGTCCACGGAATGCAGCACAGGCCAAAACATTGAATATTTTCAAGAAGGCGTTCGATATGGTTCAGAGTTCACAGTGGCTCAGTGCTTAGCACTGCAATGTCACAGAGCCAGGGACCTGAGTTTGATTCCAGCCTCAGGTGTGTGGAGTTTGCACATTCCCCACTGTGCCTGCATAGGATTCCGCCGGGCGGTCCAGCTTCTTCCCACAGTCCAAAGATGTGGCCTTGGGAAAGTGCCCACAGTGTCCAAGGATGTGCAGGCTAGGTGGGTTAGCCGTGGGATATACAGGGATTGGGTTGCCCTTCAGAGTGCTATGTGAGCTGAGTGGCTTCTGCACACACTTTATGGATTCTATGATCTTAGGGCGAAAGAGATCAAAGGATATTGGGGGGTGGGGACATCAGGAAAATGGGGCTGAGTTGAATGATCAGCCATGATCCTATTGACTGGTGGAACAGGCTGGAAGGACAGAATGGTCAACTCCTGCTTCTAATATCTCTGTTTCTGTGAGAATTTTTGCTTATATTCCCCCCACATCAGCTTGCATTCTCTAGAGATAGTAGAAACTGGAGAATCCGAGATAACCCAGTGTGAAGCTGAATGAACACAGCAGGCCAAGCAGCAGCAGAGGAGCAGGAAAGTTGACCTTTTGGGTCAAGACCCTTCTTCAGAAAATTTCTCGCTCCTCTGATGCTGCTTGGCCCGCTGTGTTCATCCAGCTTCACACGGTGTTATCTCAGCTTGCATTCTCTGGTGGTTTCCCACATTGAAAGGCTTGTTCCGCATTCGTTAATTTCCTCCACCCACTTGTATCTTTTAAAATTCAAGATTTGGAGGAGAGACAACAGCCAGGATAACCTGTTTTGTATGTAAGAATGTTTAAATCGCCTGCAGCATTGCTGAACTCAGGTTCAGAGAATAGCTGCGTTTCTGCCCACGCTCTAGGGATTCCGTGATCTTAGGGCTTCAATTCAAAGTTTCAGGGGTACGTTGAAGCACTCTGCTGGTTGTCACCAGCACATGGAATGTCTAGTAGTGGCAGGAGGGAAACCTCACCATCTTTATAAAGGTGACAGACCAGCACTCGAAATGTCACAACATTCAAGGCTAGGGGCCAAGTGCTGGAAAGTGGGCCCAGTGGTAGGTTTCTGGCCAGGGAGAACTTACTGAGCTGAAGGGCCTTTCATGTACTGTGTGATTCATAGAGGCATAGAGTTGTACAGCATGGGAACATACCCTTCGGTCCAACTTCCCATGCTGTACAACTCTACGCCGACCAATTAATCTTGTCCCATTCGCCAGCATTTGGCCCATATCCCTCTAACCCCTTCCTATTCATGTACCCACCCAGATGCCTTTTAAATGTGGTCACTGTACCAGCTTCCACTTCTGGCAGCTCATTCCATCCATGCACCACCCTCTGTGTTAAAAGGTTGCCCCTCGGGTCCCTTTAAATCTTTCCCCCTCTCACTTTAAACCTATGCCCCTCTAGTTTTGGACTCCCCTACCCTAGAAGAAAGACCTTGGCTGTTCATTCTACCCATGCCCCTCATGATTTTATAAACCTCTTTAAGGACACCCGTCAGCTTCTGACGGTCCAGGGAAAATAGCCCCAGCCTATTCAGCCTCTCCCCATAGCTCAAACCCTCCAGCCACAGCGATCTTTTCTGAGCCATTTCAAGTTTCACAGCACCTTTTCGGTAGCAGGGGGACCAGAATTGCACATAGTACTCCAAAAGTGGCCTAACCAGTATCCTGTACAATGCAACATGACCTTCCCAACCCCTGTACTCAATGCACTGACCCAATGAAGCTACAACACAATGGAATGAAATCTCACCTTAACATCTAGTCATAACTGGGATTTGCTTCTTTTAGAAACTGCTGCTGATTCCAATCAGTCTTGCCCTCATGATCTGCCGCATGTTTAGTGCTGGGCTGTTAACCTTCAGCTCTGACTCTTCACCTCGCTCCTGTGTATCTTCAGAACTGGCAGTGAGTAAGGCTGTGCCGAAAGATTGAGTTGATATTAATACCAGCTTCCGGTGTTCTCAGTAAGATGGGGACCGAGATCTTTCTCGTCTCAGATCACAGTCCGCAACGCAGTGATAATATCATGAGTGTGTTCCTTCCAGGTGTGTTGCTGTGAGACAGAGCATGGCAGATAAACCAGCATCATTCTCGGAGGCGGTTGTTCACTCAGTGTTTTCATGTACTTACAACCTACAACTGAGCTGCACCACTCATCTGGCAACTCATCCAAATCCACGTCCTAGTCCCATCAGGCCCTGCCCCAACCTACTGTGGCTGCCCATCAAGTTACATCTCAACGCTGTGAGGATCCTTTCATTGGTCAAATTCCCCACAATAGTCTCACGTTTCCACCCCCCCCCCCCCCCCCCCACCTCCTCCCAATGTGACCTGCTGCAACCCCTCAGAGACTTCGACAACACTGGCCCCTCTTGTCGATTCACAGCTTGCCTCTGTCAGAGGTCATTTCTTGGTCTCCTTCTTGGGACTGGTCATCTGAAACGGCTGCCTATAACGCTGACACACTCTGAGACTCTGGCCAAGCTGAGGTGCTGCATTGTTTGAGGCTGTGCCAGACAGTGTTCCTTTCCAAGGTGAAACCAAGTGGCCCTGAGAGCCTATTCAGTGAAGGAAATCATGTCCGGTGACAGCCCTCTGGCTGGTTCAGCTGCACAGTGTTAAAGGGCGTGAAGTGTCAACATAGAACATAGAACAATACAGCGCAGAACAGGCCCTTCAGCCCTTAATGTTGCACCGACTTGTGAACTAATCTAAGCCCCTCCCCCTACACTATCCCATCATTATCCATATGCTTATCCAAGGACTGTTTAAATGCCCCTAATGTGGCTGAGTTAATTACATTGGCAGGCAGGGCGTTCTACGCCCTTCCCACTCTCTGAGTAAAGAGCCTGCCTCTGACATCTGTCTTAAATCTATCACCCCTCAATTTGTAGCTATGCTCCCTCGTACAAGCTGAAGTCATCATCCTCGGAAAAAGATTCTCACTGTCCACCCTATCTAATCCTCTGATCATCTTGTATGTCTCTATTAAATCCCCTCTTAGTCTCCTTCTGTCCAATGAGAACAGACCCAAGTCCCTTAGCCTTTTTTCATAGGGCCTGTGCTCCAGACCAGGCAACATCCTGGTAAATCTCCTCTGCACCTTTTCCAATGCTTCCACATCCTTCCTGCAATGGGGCGACCAGAACTGCACGCAATATTCCAAATGAGGCCGCACTAGTGTTTTGTACAGTTACAGCATGACATCATGGCTCTGGAACTCAATCCCTCTACCAATAAAGCCTAACACACTCTAAGCCTTTCAAACAGCACTATCAACCTGGGTGGCAACTTTCAGGGATCTATGTACATGGACACCAAGATCCCTCTGCAAATCTGCACTACCAAGAATCTTTCCATTGACCCAGTATTCTGCCTTCCTATTATTCTTCCCAAAGTGAATCACCTCACATTTATCTGCATTGAACTCCATTTGCCACCTTTCAGCCCAATTCTGCAGTTTATCCAAGTCTCCCTGCAACCTGCAACATTCTTCCACACTGTCCACCACTCCACCAACTTTAGTGTCATCTGCAAACTTACTAACCCATCCACCTATGCCTGTGTCCAAGTCATTTATGAAAACGACAAACAGCGAAAACAGATCCTTGAGACACACCACTAGTAACCAGACTCCAGGCTGAATATTTTCTGTCAAGGCAGCTGAAAACAGCCAGAAGCTGCATGATGGAAGCTACCTCCTCTGACCTGGGTGCTCTTCCCAGTTCAGTGTCTGAACTGGAGACATTCTCTTTCCCTGCTTTCCTCCCTTTGCTTGCCCTGCATCCAGCTTTACCTCTCTTGGAATGTGGAACTCCCACTCTTTGTTTCCATCAGTTTCAAGCACCCCACAGGTAGGACGCCCATACTCCGGGAGAATCCAACATCTGGCACCGCTCCGCTTCATTTTCCTCAGCTGAGTGCGCTCCTGCCCTCGTTGCTACAGCTCAAGGCTTGAAACCTCCTCACACAACAGAGTTTCTCTGGCGGAACAAGCTGCCAGAGGAAGTGGTGGATGTGGGTACAGTTTCAACATTTAAAAGACATTGGGACAGGTACAAGAGCAGGAAAGGCATAGAGGGACGTTAGCCAAATGCAGGCACATGGAACGAGTTCAGTTTGGGGAACTTGGTCAGCCTAGACAGAAGGGTCTGTTTCTATGACTCATTCCCCTGCCTTCTGGGGAGGCAGTTACGGGTCACTGGATGACCTGACAGAGATAAGGTGGGGATGGTAAATCTGGGTGGGATGCATTTTGGCTGCAGACCTGATGGGTCGAATGGCCTCTGTGATTCTCCTGTTGCCAGATATGGAAGGTGTGAGTTACAAAGAAAGGGCTGGGTAGGCTGGAACACTTTTCACTGGAGCGTAGGAGGTTGAGAAGCAACCTGGTCTGAGTTTGTATGATAATGAGGGATAGAGTTAATGGTGGCTATCATTTCCCCAGGATGGGGGGAATTTCAAGACTAGGGGACCCTTTTATTTAAGGTGAGAGGAGAGAGATTTCAAAAACACACGAGAGGCAAGGTTTTTACACACAGGTTGGTTCACGTGTGGAATGAACTTCCTAAGGAAAGGGTGGACGTGGGTGCAGCTACAACGTTGAAAAGACATTTGGATAAGTACACAAATAGGAAAGGTTTGGGGGGATATGGGCCAAGCGCAGGCAGGTGGGACTAGTTTAGTTTGAGATTGCGGTGAGCATGGACTGGTTGGGCTGAAGGGTCTGTTTCTGTGCTATATGACTATGAGAGGGCACCGAGCTGCTGGGGCAAGCAGGCAGCAATGCCACGGGATTGGGGTGGGGGGGGGCGGTGATAGCTGGAAGGTCCTTGTCCAAAAAATGCTTGGTTCACACTAAACAACTGCACCTCCCAGTCTGGAACCATTTCCACTCCCCCTCCCATTCCTCAGACGACATGTCCATCATGGGCCTCCTGCAGTGCCACAATGATGCCACCCGAAGGTTGCAGGAACAGCAACTCATATTCCACCTGGGAACCCTGCAGCCCAATGGTATCAATGTGGACTTCACCAGCTTCAAAATCTCCCCTTCCCCTACTGCATCCCAAAACCAGCCCAGTTCGTCCCCTCCCCCCACTGCACCACACAACCAGCCCAGCTCTTCCCCTCCACCCACTGCATCCCAAAACCAGTCCAACCTGTCTCTGCCTCCCTAACCTGTTCTTCCTCTCACCCATCCCTTCCTCTCACCCCAAGCCCCACCTCCACTTCCTACCTACTAACCACATCCCACCTCCTTGACCTGTCCGTCCTCCCTGGACTGACCTATCCCCTCCCTAGCTCCCCACCTACACTCCCCTTTACTGGATCCAAACTCGCCTCTGTGACCTATCTGTCTCCTCTCCACCTATCTTCTCCCCTATCCATTTTCTATTCACCTCCCCCCCCCCCCCCTCTCCCTATTTATTTCAGATCCCCCTTCCCCGCCCCCATTTCTGAAGAAGGGTGTAGACCCGAGACGTCAGCCTCCCTGCTCCCCTGATGCTGCTTGGCCTGCTGTGTCCTTCCAGCTCCACACCGCGTTATCTCAGGGCCACAATTTAATGCCCAACGACAGCAGAGCGGACCTGATTGCGTCCCGAAATCGAATGTTGCCTTCTGAACTTGCAACGTTGGCTTACGAAAGTTTGTGACTGTCACCTCCAGCACTCTGACTAAAACATTATTCTTTCCTTGCACAATTGAGACTGCTCCTCCTCCTACTCCTCCTCGCTTTGCGAGTTGGAACAAACGGCAGGTCCTGCAGAATCAGGAAGCAGAGACTGAGAGGGATCCACCAGCCCAGGAGAAACTCGATCCTGCTTGTTTCCTCCTTGACGGGTGCAGTATGGGTGACTCCAGCTCTTTACTGCGTTTTCTGCTGCTGTGTTTGGTTACAGCAGAGCCCGGTAAGTCTTCCTCCCCTACCCCTGGGCTCAGTGACACCCTGCTGATCGGAATAATTGCAAGTGAATTTACGGAGTAACCTGGAGTTTGTTTTGACAATTTCGCGTCGAGAGCTCAGGCTTTGACTGTAGGAAGTCACTACCAGCTGAAATGGTGAGGAGCGACGGTGGCGTTGCTATTCGGCTGCATCGGCATCACCGAGCCAAGCCTGAACCTGTCTTTGAGTGACTTCGCCACTTGATCAGTCAGCGCTTTGGGTTTTGTGAGTGGCTGCCTGTAAGTGTGGATTCTTTCAGCCTCTTTGCGCTGGCTATCAGAGCCTCACTGACACCTTTGCCATCAGTCAGTCAGAGAATGAGTGAGCGATGTAGTGGGAGTCCAGTTGAAGTAGGTGTCTGCAGCGGCGTTGCTAGCTCAGCGTGAGCACTAAGTTCCCGTATTGTTAAATGCCATCAGCCTGGCATCATACACCCCTTCTTCCTGCCCCTGGGACTTTGCAGATAAACTGTGGTGCCCTGCAGCTTCTGACTGTGCAGAGTGTTCCTAAAGCCCTGTCACATCCAGAACTGTTAGCAGTGACTGGTGTGCAATGCTGTATCTGTAGCCTCGGGTCACTAGACACAACACTAACTGGCCCTGTGTGTCTGAGCAAGTCTGTCCTAAACAGAGACAATGTAAAGGAGATTGGAGCATGGCTGGACTGGAGTTCAGTTGGTGTAGGAACTGGGCTCAATGGTGGCAAGAGTTGACAGACAGAGAATTTAGACAGGAGGTGATCACAGAATGAAAAACGACTGAAACACCCCAGCACAGTGAACCTCTCACATTCAGGCTGTAGTGTGACAGCGGGTCAGAGAGCCAGTGAAAGGTCTAGCAGGATAAATCCTTGACAAAGTTGAGAACTAGGGATATAGAGAGTGGGGGATTGAGGGGAATGGGGGATAGAGAGGGTGGGATTGAGGGGAATGGGGGATACAGAGTGAGGGATTTAAGGGAATGGGGGATAGAGAGTGGGGGATTGAGGGGAATGGGGGATAGAGAGTGAGGGATTGAGGGGAATGGGGGACAGAGAGTGGGGGATTGAGGGGAATGGGGGATAGAGAGGGTGGGATTGAGGGGAATGGGGACAGAGAGTGGGATTGAGGGGAATGGGGAATAGACGGTGGGGGATTGAGGGGAATCGGGCATAGTGAGTGGGGGATTGAGGGGAATGGGGGATAGAGAGTGGGGGATTTAAGGGAATCGGGGATAGAGAGTGGGGGATTGAGGGGAATGGGGACAGAGAGTGGGATTGAGGGGAATGGGGAATAGAGGGTGGGGGATTGAGGGGAATCGGGGATAGAGAGTGGGGGATTGAAGGGAATGGGGGATAGAGAGTGGGGGATTTAAGGGAATCGGGGATAGAGAGTGGGGGATTGAGGGGAATAGGGGATAGAGAGTGGAGGTTTTTAAGGGAATTGGGGATAGAGAGTGAGGGATTGAGGGGAAGGGGGGATAGAGAGTGGGGGATTTAAGGGAATCAGGGATAGAGAGTGGGGGATTGAGGGGAACGGGGGACAGAGAGTTGGGGATTTAAGGGAATGGGGGACAGAGAGGGTGGGATTGAGGGGAATGTGGGATAGAGAGTGGGAGATTGAGGTGAATGGGGGATAGAGAGTGGGGGATTTCAGCAATTGGGGGATTGAGGGGAATGGGGGATAGAGAGTGTGGGATTGAGGGGAATGGGGATTAGCGAGTGTAGAATTTAAGGGAATGAGGGATAGAGAGTGGGGATTTAAGGGAAGTGGGGGATAGAGAGTGTGGGGCTGAGGGAATGGGGGATAGCGAGTGAGGGATTGAGGGGAATGGGGGATAGAGCGTGGGGGTTTGAGGGGAATGGGGGATACAGAGTGAGGGATTGAGGGGAATAGGGGACAGAGAGTGAGGGATTGAGGGGAATAGGGGACAGAGAGTGAGGCATTGAGGGGACTGGGGACAGAGAGTGTGGGATTGAGGGGAATGGGGACAGAGAGTGTGGGATTGAGGGGACTGGGGACAGAGAGTGTGGGATTGAGGGGATTGGGGGATAGAGAGTGGGGGATTGAGGGGAATGGGAGATAGAGAGTGGGGGATTGAGGGGAATGGGGATAGAGAGTGGGGGATTGAGGGGATTGGGGGATAGAGAGTGGGGGATTGAGGGGAATTGGGGATAGAGAGTGGGGGATTGAGGGGAATGGGGGATAGAGAGTGGGGGTTTTAAGGGAAAGGGGGATAGAGAGTGGGGGATTGAGGGGAATGGGGGATAGAGAGTGGGGGATTGAGGGGAATGGGGGATAGAGAGTGGGGGATTGAGGAGAATGGGCGATAGAGAGTGGGGGATTGAGGGGAATGGGGGATAGAGAGTGGGGGATTGAGGGGAATGGGGGATAGAGAGTGGGGGATTGAGGGGAATGGGTATAGAGAGTGGGGGATTGAGGGGATTGGGGGATAGAGAGTGGGGGATTGAGGGGAATGGGGGATAGAGAGTGGGGGATTGAGCCTAACTTTGTTAGTCATCAGTAAATGGGAGACTATGGTGATCCATATCTACAGGGTGTACCTTGAGTGCATGGTGTAACATGGCACCAGACTGATAAACGCTTGAATATTCTGACTGTTGAGATCATTTGAAGAAATAAATCATGAACTTGATGTACCCTTTCCAGCATTGTTCTATTGTCTGGCTCCTGGGGAGTAAAGGTTGTCCTCTGGCAAGAGACTGTGTGTATTGCGCCATCCTCCTGGAGTTTCAGCGAAAGAGAAGGACTCACACTGAACCAGCCTGGGCTCAGGGGTGGCATGGTGAGGCAGTCAGGGGGAGTTTGCTCCCTGCCTGGGGAGGGTGAGAGTACTCTCTCACAGCAGCAAACCCCCTCCCACACGCACACCCACCATATTTGGATCTGCGATGGGTAGAACACCCAAGAGCTGTAGGCCTTCGGTGTCCTGCAGTCTCCAGTATTGCAGATACGAAAGGCCAGGATGGACCGGTGCATTGTTGGTGCCTGGGGAAGCAGGCAGCAACGTGGAGTTGCCGATTAGCAGTATTGGCCATTGAGTGATGGAGAGCAGGCTGGAAGGGCCGAACTGACTTATCTCCTGTCTCTCCTGTTTGTGAGGTCCCTCCATCATTTGAAGGAAGTCGGACATTTGCTTTGGGAGAGTGGTTGGGGTCCATTGATGGGGACCAGCACAGTGACTCTCACCATTCTCTTTACTCCTCTGCCCTGCTGTGCTGGACAGTGCTGTGCTGTGCCATGCCATGCTGTGCCATGCTGTGCTGTGCCATGATGTGCTGTACCAGGCTGTGCCAGGCCGTGCTGTGCCAGGCTGTGTTGTGCCATGCTGTGCTGTACCAGGCTGTGCTGTGCCAGGCTGTGCTGTGCCATGCTGTGCTGGACCAGGCTGTACCATGCTGTGCTGTGCCATGATGTGCTGTACCAGGCTGTGCCAGGCTGTGCTGTACCATGCTGTGCTGTGCCATGCTGTGCTGGACCAGGCTGTGCTGTGCCATGCTGTGCTGTACGAGGCTGTGCTGTGCCATGCTGTACCATGCCGTGCTGTGCCATGCTGCGCTGTGCCATGATGTGCTGTGCCATAACGTACCAGGCTGAGCTGTGCCATGCTGTGCCAGGCTGAGCTGTGCCAGGCTGTGCTGTGCCATGCTATCCCATGATGTGATGTGCTGTTCCATGTGCTGTGCCAGGCTGTACCATGCTATGCCGTGCCATGCTGTGATTGTTTGGCTGGGGCAGGAGTCTTAGGACCTACTCTTCCCAAAGCTGCACAGGCCATGTTCAAACCTGCTCTTCATTCCACCAGCATTACATTTCACACACGTGCCACAGGCACATCCTGAAATAACGGCTCAGAGAGTGGCACCCCATCCACAGTCACCCTTTATTTACAAGTACACTGCCTTGGACAACAGCACCGCCTCTCCCTGAGCCCAGTATTCATCATCTCAATATCCCCGACATTCACTCTTTTAAGTCAGACTGGGCTCCCTGATTCGACCGGATGAACAGCCCCAAGCAGGAATCCTCAGGGCTCCCACTGCCTGACCTCATCACAACCGTTGTACGCTTGACCCAACCATCTCCCCACTGAGACTTCACTCTGTGTGTTTTTGAGTCTGATCAATGTTCTGTTGTGTGTTTGCAGTGTGGTCAGCAGCTTCCAAACTCGCTGATGTTCACAGTTACCAGGTGGTAATCCCCAGGAGGATCCACACAAAGCACAAGCGATCGAGTGAGGTACTGCCTGAGACCCACAAACAGCACACGGCTCACAAACAGCATGAGTTCAGGAAAAATGGTCTGAATCAGGAGCATCAACAGATTGAATGAAATTTTATCCAGTGACAGGAACACAGGGGGGATAGTGACAGAGGGGTAATTGTGGGAGGAGACAGGAACACCGAGGGGATAGTGACAGAGGGGTAATTGTGGGAGCTGACAGTCACACAGGGGGGATAGTGACAGAGGGGTAATTGTGGGAGGAGACAGGAACACAGGGGGGATAGTAACAGAGGGGTAATTGTGGGAGCTGACAGTAACACAGGGGGGATAGTGACAGAGGGGTAATTGTGGGAGGAGACAGGAACACAGGGGGGATAGTGACAGGGGGGTAATTGTGGGAGGAGACAGGAACATGAGGAGATAGTGACAGAGGGGTAATTGTGGGAGGAGACAGGAACACTGGGGGATAGTGACAGAGGGGTAACTGTGGGAGGAGACACGAACACAGGGGGGATAGTGACAGAGGGGTAATTGTGGGAGCTGACAGTAACACAGTGGGGATAGTGACAGAGGGGTAATTGTGGGAGGAGACAGGAACACAGGGGGGATAGTAACAGAGGGGTAATTGTGGGAGCTGACAGTAACACAGGGGGGATAGTGACAGAGGGGTAATTGTGGGAGCTGACAGTAACACAGGGGGGATAGTGACAGAGGGGTAATTGTGGGAGCTGACAGTAACACAGGGGGGATAGTGACAGAGGGGTAATTGTGGGAGCTGACAGTAACACAGTGGGGATAGTGACAGAGGGGTAATTGTGGGAGGAGACAGGAACACAGGGGGGATAGTAACAGAGGGGTAATTGTGGGAGCTGACAGTAACACAGGGGGGATAGTGACAGAGGGGTAATTGTGGGAGCTGACAGTAACACAGGGGGGATAGTGACAGAGGGGTAATTGTGGGAGGAGACAGGAACACTGGGGGATAGTGACAGAGGGGTAATTGTGGGAGGAGACAGGAACACAGCGGGGATAGTAACAGGGGGGTAATTGTGGGAGGAGACAGAAACATGGGGGGATAGTGACAGACGGGTAATTGTGGGAGGAGACAGGAACACAGGGGGGTTAGTGATAGAGGGGTAATTGTGGGAGGAGACAGGAACACGGGGGGGATAGTGACAGAGGGGTAATTGTGGGAGGAGACAGGAACACAGGGGGGATAGTGACAGAGGGGTAATTGTGGGAGGAGACAGGAACACAGGGGGGATAGTGACAGAGGGGTAATTGTGGGAGGAGACAGGAACACTGAGGGGATAGTGACAGAGGGGTAACTGTGGGACCTGACAGTAACACAGGGGGGATAGTGACATAGGGGTAACTGTGGGACCTGACAGTAACACAGGGGGGATAGTGACATAGGGGTAACTGTGGGACCTGACAGTAACACAGGGGGGATAGTGACATAGGGGTAACTGTGGGAGGAGACAGGAATACAGTGGGGATAGTGACAGAGGGGTAACTGTGGGAGGCGACAGGAGCACGGGAGGGATAGTGACAGAGGGGTAACTGTGTGAGAAGACAGGAACACGGGGGAGATAGTGACAGAGGGGTAACTGTGGGAGAAGACAGGAGCACGGGAGGGATAGTGACAGAGGGGTAACTGTGTGAGAAGACAGGAACACGGGGGAGATAGTGTCAGAGGGGTAATTCTGGGAGCTGACAGGAACACACTGTCACTCTGGTTCCCAGTACTGAGGCTGATGTACTGACAGTGTAGGGACCTGGCTCTTGTCATGGACGAAGAAGTGGGAATTGAGATGAGTGTGTCCTGGAAGGAGACTGATCTGGAATCAGAAAGCATGAGCTGATGAATTTTGAACGTGGGGGAGATGATAGCATGCAAGTGGGGGAATTAGCCATTGAGTTGAATTTTGTTGTCTGTCCTTTGGCAGGGTCTTCACCCTTCGGTTGTTCAGTTTGAGGTCACCGTGGATGGCAAGCAGCGTGCTGTGTATCTTGAAAAGAATGAGTAAGTGTTGTCTTATGTGTCCACTTCACCCAATGGGTGAGGGACTAAATCAGACACCTTGTTGGTGTGTGTGGTAACAGTCGGCAGTTTTAGACGTGCGCGCGAAAGGTGCACACACATTGTATCACAGCATTGTTCCACACCAGTGAACATTTTCCCTTCCTCCTCGCAGGCAGCTCATTGCAAAGAACTACTCAGAGACACACTATTTGAAGGATGGGACTGAAGTGACGAGCAATCCTGTCTATCCAGTGAGTATGCTGCAAAATCTGAAACTCAGCAGGCCTGGCACTATCTTGCGGGAAGAAAGCAGGGTTACAAATACAGTGATGTTTCATCAGAGGCAATTACAACTCAATTTCTGTTCATCGTGTGATATGGGTCTGAGTGGGATA
>NC_081393.1:5187564-5220064 GCF_030684315.1 Stegostoma tigrinum | reverse complement strand
GCTGGAATCTGTGTTTGTGCTTGGGTTCCCACAGAGTGACAGGGTCCAGCTTTGCAGAGTGTAAGAGTTCAGCGTGGGAGAGGGGTGAATGTTTCATTCAGACGACGGACTGTGTAGGCAGCTCAATGCCTGACACTGTTTCACAGAGAGAACTGACCGGTCCTCCATTCAGCAAGCTGGAACAATGGGGCAGTGAGCGACCAATCATCTCATCATCGCCCAGTATTTCAATCACCGAAACACAGCCTCAACTCAACAATATCCACAACTACAACTGGATAACACAGCCAAATAAACCTGTTCATCAGATTCCAGTCCCTGCCAATGACCTCTTAGTGTACATGTAAACCAACTGAATCCCTTGATTAGATTCCAGACTGTAACTTCTCCTGGGTATCTGTTATCCTGTATATAAACCATCCTGAATCCCTCGATTAGATTCCAGTCTCTAACTCCCTCCTGGGGTATCTGTTATTCTGTATATAAACCATCCTGAACCCCTCAATTAGATTCCAGTCTCTAACTCCCTCCTGGGGTATCTGTTATTCTGTATATAAACCATCCTGAACCCCTCAATTAGATTCCAGTCTCTAACTCCCTCCTGGGGTATCTGTTACTCTGTATATACACCATCCTGAATCCCTCGATTAGATTCCAGTCTGTAACTCCCTCCTGGGGTATCTGTTATCCTGTATATAAACCATCCTGAATCCCTCGATTAGATTCCAGTCTCTAACTCCCTCCTGGGGTATCTGTTATTCTGTATATAAACCATTTGAACGATTCGATCAGATTCCAGTCTCTAACTCCCTCCTGGGGTATCTGTTATTCTGTATATACACCATCCTGAATCCCTCGATTAGATTCCAGTCTGTAACTCCCTCCTGGAGTATCTGTTATTCTGTATATAAACCATCCTGAACCCCTCGATCAGATTCCAGTCTGTAACTCCCTCCTGGGGTATCTGTTATTCTGTATATAAACCATCCTGAACCCCTCGATCAGATTCCAGTCTGTAACTCCCTCCCGGGGTATCTGTTACTCTGTATATACACCATCCTGAATCCCTCGATTAGATTCCAGTCTGTAACTCCCTCCTGGGGTATCTGTTATCCTGTATATAAACCATCCTGAATCCCTCGATTAGATTCCAGTCTCTAACTCCCTCCTGGGGTATCTGTTATTCTGTATATAAACCATTTGAACGATTCGATCAGATTCCAGTCTCTAACTCCCTCCTGGGGTATCTGTTATTCTGTATATACACCATCCTGAATCCCTCGATTAGATTCCAGTCTGTAACTCCCTCCTGGAGTATCTGTTATTCTGTATATAAACCATCCTGAACCCCTCGATCAGATTCCAGTCTGTAACTCCCTCCTGGGGTATCTGTTATTCTGTATATAAACCATCCTGAACCCCTCGATCAGATTCCAGTCTGTAACTCCCTCCCGGGGTATCTGTTATTCTGTATATAAACCATCCTGAACCCCTCGATTAGATTCCAGTCTGTAACTCCCTCCTGGGGTATCTGTTATTCTGTATATAAACCATCCTGAATCCCTCGATTAGATTCCAGTCTGTAACTCCCTCCCGGGGTATCTGTTATTCTGTATATAAACCATCCTGAACCCCTCGATTAGATTCCAGTCTGTAACTCCCTCCTGGGGTATCTGTTATTCTGTATATAAACCATCCTGAACCCCTCGATTAGATTCCAGTCTCTAACTCCCTCCTGGGGTATCTGTTATTCTGTATATACACCATCCTGAGCCCCTCGATTAGATTCCAGTCTGTAACTCCCTCCTGGGGTATCTGTTATTCTGTATATACACCATCCTGAACCCCTCGATTAGATTCCAGTCTGTAACTCCCTCCTGGAGTATCTGTTATTCTGTATATAAACCATCCTGAACCCCTCGATTAGATTCCAGTCTGTAACTCCCTCCTGGAGTATCTGTTATTCTGTATATACACCATCCTGAATCCCTCGATTAGATTCCAGTCTGTAACTCCCTCCTGGAGTATCTGTTATTCTGTATATAAACCATCCTGAATCCCTCGATTAGATTCCAGTCTGTAACTCCCTCCTGGAGTATCTGTTATTCTGTATATAAACCATACTGAATCCCTCGATCAGATTCCAGTCTGTAACTCCCTCCCGGGGTATCTGTTATTCTGTATATACACCATCCTGAACCCCTCGATTAGATTCCAGTCTGTAACTCCCTCCTGGAGTATCTGTTATTCTGTATATAAACCATCCTGAACCCCTCGATTAGATTCCAGTCTGTAACTCCCTCCTGGAGTATCTGTTATTCTGTATATACACCATCCTGAATCCCTCGATTAGATTCCAGTCTGTAACTCCCTCCTGGAGTATCTGTTATTCTGTATATAAACCATCCTGAATCCCTCGATTAGATTCCAGTCTGTAACTCCCTCCCGGGGTATCTGTTATTCTGTATATAAACCATCCTGAACCCCTCGATCAGATTCCAGTCTGTAACTCCCTCCCGGGGTATCTGTTATTCTGTATATACACCATCCTGAATCCCTCGATTAGATTCCAGTCTGTAACTCCCTCCTGGGGTATCTGTTATTCTGTATATAAACCATCCTGAACCCCTCGATTAGATTCCAGTCTCTAACTCCCTCCTGGGGTATCTGTTATTCTGTATATACACCATCCTGAATCCCTCGATTAGATTCCAGTCTGTAACTCCCTCCTGGGGTATCTGTTATTCTGTATATAAACCATCCTGAACCCCTCAATTAGATTCCAGTCTGTAACTCCCTCCTGGGGTATCTGTTATTCTGTATATAAACCATCCTGAACCCCTCAATTAGATTCCAGTCTCTAACTCCCTCCTGGAGTATCTGTTATTCTGTATATAAACCATCCTGAACCCCTCGATTAGATTCCAGTCTGTAACTCCCTCCCGGGGTATCTGTTATTCTGTATATACACCATCCTGAACCCCTCAATTAGATTCCAGTCTGTAACTCCCTCCTGGGGTATCTGTTATTCTGTATATACACCATCCTGAACCCCTCGATTAGATTCCAGTCTGTAACTCCCTCCCGGGGTATCTGTTATTCTGTATATACACCATCCTGAACCCCTCAATTAGATTCCAGTCTGTAACTCCCTCCTGGGGTATCTGTTATTCTGTATATACACCATCCTGAACCCCTCGATTAGATTCCAGTCTGTAACTCCCTCCTGGAGTATCTGTTATTCTGTATATACACCATCCTGAACCCCTCGATTAGATTCCAGTCTGTAACTCCCTCCTGGGGTATCTGTTATTCTGTATATAAACCATCCTGAACCCCTCGATCAGATTCCAGTCTGTAACTCCCTCCCGGGGTATCTGTTATTCTGTATATACACCATCCTGAACCCCTCAATTAGATTCCAGTCTGTAACTCCCTCCTGGGGTATCTGTTATTCTGTATATAAACCATCCTGAACCCCTCGATCAGATTCCAGTCTGTAACTCCCTCCTGGGGTATCTGTTATTCTGTATATACACCATCCTGAACCCCTCGATTAGATTCCAGTCTGTAACTCCCTCCTGGAGTATCTGTTATTCTGTATATAAACTATTTGAACGATTCGATTAAATTCCAGTCTGTCACTGAAGCAACTAACATAGAAGCAACTTTTTGAGTTTGTGTTCTGAACTCTGACCTCAATTTGTTTGTTTCCAGGTGTGATTGCTGCAAAAGATAAAGGTGCAGGGTGTGCTGAGCAATGTGTGATCCCAGGTCGAGGATTGGTTAGCTCACAGGAAAGGAAAGAGTGGGGATAAATGAGTGTTTTTTCTGGTTGGTGATCAGTAATGAGTGTTGTGCCTCAGTGACCAGTGCTGGGACCGCAGTTGTTTACAATTTGAATCGATGGTTTGGTTTTGGACCATAGGCATTGTGCCAAAGTTTGCGAATGACACTAAAATGAGTGGTAGAACAAGTGTGCAAGGAACTCTGAAAGTTTGCAGAGGGATATCGATAGGTTAAGTGAGTGGGCAAAGTCTGGCAGAAGGAATACAATGTTGATAAATGTGGCTTTGGTAGGAATAACGGCAAAACATCTATTATTTGAACTGTACAAAAATTGCAGTATGCTGCTGTGCAGAGGGCCGTGTGTGTTGCAGGTAAGCATACAGGTGCCCCAGGCAGTAAAAAAGGCAAATGGTACGTTGGCTTTCATTGCGAGAGGTTTCGAGTACAGGAGCAGGGATGTGTTGATGCTGTTATACAGGGCCTTGGTGAATATCGTGTGCAGTTTTGGTCTCCTTTCCTGAGGAAGGATGTTCTTACTCTCACGGGAATGCAGCGAAGGTTTACCAGGCTGATTCCGGGGATGACAGTTCTGATGTATGAGAGAGATTGACTAGTTTGGGATTGTTTTCCCTAGAGTTCAGACAAATGAGGACAGATCTCATAGAGACTTATAAAATTCTAACAGGACTGGACAGGGTAGATGC
The DNA here is from genome assembly GCF_030684315.1 of Stegostoma tigrinum. NCBI lineage: Eukaryota > Metazoa > Chordata > Chondrichthyes > Orectolobiformes > Stegostomatidae > Stegostoma > Stegostoma tigrinum. The sequence continues at coordinate 5,215,571 of NC_081393.1, read as the reverse complement.
AAGGAGGATGTTCCCAGTAGTGGGTGTGTCCAGAACCAGGGGTCACAGTCTGAGGATTGGACGTAGACCATTTTGGACAGATATGAGGAAACATTTCTTCAACCAAAGAGCAGGGAGCCTGTGGAATTCATTACCACGGGAAGTCAAAGCATTGAATGTTTTCAAGAGGCAACTAGATATAGCACTTAGGGAAAACGGGATCAAAGGTTATGGGGAGGAAGCAGGATTAGGCTACTGAGTTGGACAATCAGCCATGATCATGAAGAATGGTGAAGCAGGCTTGAAGGGCTGAATGGCCTCCCTCCTGCTCCTATCTTCAGTGTTTGTGTTTCTTTGTCCTGGTGCATGAATTGAACAAAGTTTATTTGCAGGTATGGCAGGTAATGTAGAAGGCAAATGGAATTTTGTCCTTCGTTGCTGGAGGGATAGAGTTTAAAAGCAGGGAGGTTATGTTGCAGCTGTACAAGGTGCTGGTGAGGTCACGCCTGGAGTACTGTGTCCAGGTTTGGTCTCTTTACTTGAGAAAGGATGGCCTGACATTGGAGGGGGTGCAGAGTAGATTCACCAGGTTGATTCCAGAGTTGAGAGGCTGGCTTATGAGGAGAGACAGAGTGGGCTGGGATTATATTCATTGGAATTTAGAAGAACAAGAGAGATTCTCATAGAAACATGCAAAATGATGAAGGGAATAGGAATAGGTAAGATAGAAGCAGGAAGGTTGCCTCCACTGGTGGGTGGGACTGGAACAGGGGGGCACGGCCTCAAAAAGGGGAGCAGATTTAGGACTGAGTTGAGGAGGAACCTCTTCACCCAAAGGGTTGTGAATCTGTGGAATTCACTGGCCAGTGAAGCAGTTGAGGTTTCCTCATTGAATGCTTTTAAAGCTAAGTTAGATAAATTTTTGAACAGGAAAGGAATTAAGGGTTATGGTGAGCAGGAGAGGTAAGTGGAACTGAGACCACGAACATGATCTTGTTGGATGGGGGAGCAGGCTTGATGGGCCGGATGTTCTTACAGTTGTCAGCAATTGCTCTGACGGTACCGAGAGTGAATTCTGCTGGCTTTCATTCTCTCTTGCTCTTCCTTCCAGAGGACCAATTTTCTTCAAGCGAAGAAATACGTTGAAATGTATGTGGTGGCTGATAACTCAGAGGTGAGCGTGCCTTTCTGTCCCTGCACTCACAGTCAGGCTGGGTGTCTGCTGCTCGTATCCCCGTGCCCAGTGCTAGCGGCAGTACCTGTGACTGTCACTTCCAAGCAGAGCGGGGCAGAGCTGCCTGGGAGTCTTCGTTCCAACAATTTGTCACATCCTGGTGAGAATCCTGAGCTGCAGTCTGAGGAGAGTGGGGTCAGTAACCTGATGTTGAATGTAGAGCACAGAAATAGACGGTTCAACATGACTGAATGCTCAGTACCAGCCACCTCTGCCCATCCTGTTTCACTTCTATCTTTGAGCACACTGTCCCCTTCCTTCCTGCCTTGTACTTCTATCCAGCTTCCCCTCGGTGTATCCTCAGGACTTGTGGTAATCCCTTGGTGCGGGAATAGGTCCCACACTTTCACCACTCTCTGGGTTAGTGGCTCGGTTCCCCGTTGGAGTGAATTGTGGTGGTCCTACCCCCGACCCTTTGTGATCAACCCCCTTCTAAAATCTACCCAACCCAACCCTTTTCCAATCTTCGAGAGCCCTATAAAACACCAACCTTTGCCTCCTGTTTGTCATGTCGTGCGAGGGCTGGAGGCAACACTGGTGTTTAGTGCCCTTGACCTGAGTGGGTTTTCTGTGGCCATTTCAGAAGGCAGCCAAGAGTGGGTTTCTAGTCACTTCAGGCCAGATCTCCTTCCCTAAAGGACAAGAGTGAACCAGCTGGGCTTGGAAAACAAATGTAGTTGCCATTGGACGAGCGTTTAATTCCAGATTCTTGTTGTGGTCAGATTTCACCTTCAGCTGGGGTAGGATTTGAGGCCCCCAGAGCCTGGAGTTCTGGTTCCTTTGTCCAGTGACATTGCCACCAACCCAACACCCCACCCTTATCTTTTCAGAGAAGTGCTCCATTGGAGATGGCGGCTCCCAGGGGACTGGAAGGTTTGAGAGGTACCCTCTCATGGGAAGGGTTTGAGGAATTTTATCTGCTCTCATTCACGCTATGGCAGACACAGATGTCCCAATGCTCCCTCCCTCTTCACCTGTTGGCCCTCTTGCAAAGTGCGTCCCCCTTTTTCTGACCTTCCTCAGACCATCACTCACCTCATGACATTAAGAGTGGAAATAAGCCCAGTCGCCTGAGCGTGAGGCCCGATGTAATATTTCACTGTTCTCCGGGTCTGTTCATTTCGAAGCGTAGGGCACAGCCCCCTACCCAAACTGAATCATATTTCAGCTCCAGTTTGTGCAGTATGTAACTGGTGAACTGTTCTGGAGCTGCATGGCTTTCCTCTCACAGTGAGAGACTGAGACCAAACTCCAGTAGCATTCTTCAAAACTTCTTTATTTAACATGTGAGTACATATCTGTCCTCAATACATCTCTCCCCCTCTCGCTCAGACTGTCCCATGTCTTTCCTCAGAGATTCTTACACTCAGATTGAGAGGGGGTCTATTGGTGGAGCACAAGATCATAAGGGGTACAGGTGGGATGGACACATTTTTCCACGAGCAGAGGAATCACTAATCAGGGGGTTTGATTGTAGCTAAGAGGTGGAAAGCAATGAGGAAAGCTGAGGAGAAAATTTTTCCCCCAGGGAGAGATAGGAGTCTGAAACTCGCTGCCTGAAACCGTGGCTGAGTTAGAAACTCTTGTAACATTTCAGCAGCATTTTGGTATCACTTCCATTGCCAGACCCTCCAGGGATATGGGCCAAGAGCTTGAAATGGGATTAGATCTTCATTGACCAGTACGGGTAGGATGGGCAAACAGCATCCTTCTGTGCTGTAAATGTCGATGTGTGTACAAGACACCATCATCCATGTCCCAGTGCCACTGCTCACACTTCATGGTTTTCCAATAACATGCTTATTCTACAGAGATAGTAGTACTATAGATGCTGGAGAATCTGAGGTACCAAGGTGTGGAGCTGGATGAACACAGCAGGCCAAGCAGCATCAGAGGAGCAGGCAAGCTGGGGTTTCAGATCTGGACCCTTCTTCAGAAGAAAGTGAGGAAGTGAATTTCTGAAGAAGAGTCCAGACCCAAAACATCAGCTTTCCTGCTCGTAAGATGCTGCTTGGCCTGCTGTGTTCCTCCAGCTCCACACCTTGGTATCTGTGCTTATTCTGCGGATCTGTCCATGCCTCGCTTTGTATTTCGCAAAAAACTCCAATTTCCTGGCCACCTTCCTTGGTGTCAGTCCCTGCTAAATGTGAACGAAGTGCCATCTCTGCGGTTGGCTGGGAAATGTGACATGGATAGATTATACATTCAGGCCTTCAAAGCATTTCCCTCGGCCCAGGGAATGAACAATGCAGGGAAAAGCCCGTTCGTTTCTCTGTCACGTCCCATAGCCAGCATCAGTGTAGTGACCATACCGTGTGGTTTCAGTTTATTTTTATGATGGGAAGTTGCTGGCTGGACTCACATTTATTGCTCAACGCTCAGGGGGCCATTGGGGGTGCAATACATTGCCTTGGGTCTGGAGTCACATAAAAGCCAGACCCAGTAAGGATGACAGATTTCCCCTCCCTAAGGGGGTTCGTGTACCCACGTGTGTTTTTTCCTGACAATGGGTTAGCTTTAATTCCACTTTTCTTTGTTGGATTCAAATCGCATGTGGTGGGATTCGAGCCGATGTTCCCAGAATGTCTTGTCCTGATTCCAGTGTGATGAGATCTTCTGCGCTTTCCTGAGAAGGCAGACTGGACGTCAGTTTCGACAACACGATGTTGCCTTGTGGGGGTGGGGGTGGGGTGGCGGTATTAGCTGTGAAGAAAGGTTGGATAGACTGGGTTTATTTTCACTGGAATACAGGAGGTTGAAGGGAGGAGGAGCGATCTGGCAGCTGTTTACAAGATTCTGAATTGGGATGGATAGAGTGGAAAGCATGAGGCTTTTTCCGAGGGCGGAGGGGCTCAATTACGAGGGGATACAGGTTCAAGGTGAGGGGAGGGGGTGGGATGTTTAAAAGAGATGCGCGAGACACATTTTTCACACAAAGTGCCTGGAGCGTGCTGCCAGACAAGCACACACAATAGCAGCATTTGAGATGCACCTGGACACGTACATGAATAGGAAGGGAACTGAGGGTTACAGATCCTGTAAGTGAAGGCAGTTATAGTATGGAAGGGCAAAGTATGTGGGCCGAGTGGCCTGTTCCTGCGCTGTATTGTTGTTTGTTGTTCGAGCTCTGACACAACAGCAGCCTCACAGTTCCTCACTGAAAAAGTGAGATCGAACATTCTGTGTTCAGTAGCCTGCACTCTGCACTGTACAGTGATAGCTGTATAATGGCTATGAAGCTTGATTTGTTTTTCAGTATCGGCACTTTGGCTCTGTGGAAGCGCTGAGGAGCAGGGTGTTTGAGGCAGTGAATCATATTAATCTGGTAAGTCATTGGTAGAGTGATATCTGCTTTCCCACTGATGTGACAGCTGCTGCTCCCATTCCTTTAACCTTTCTTAAAACAGTTTCCACATTAGATTTTCGTTGCTTTTTTCCAGTGCTTTCTGCAATCCTCGCTCAAGGATTGTGCTCATCTTCTTCTTCTTCAGAAGCAGCAGACTAATTTTTTTTATGTTTGAGCCCTTCTGTTGCAAAAGACGAATCCATCCTTCATTTATCACAAAGCTCCCAAGCTGTCTTTCACCTGAGGGACTGGGAGTATTCTCTCTTGGAGAACATACCTCTGGATTTCTAGCTATCACTCAGCCCTGTCTCTTGGACATTGCTGCTGGATCACTAATGTACAATGTATCGTTTTGTAGAGATTCTCTGCAGACTGACAAATGATATTTCAATGCTACTTCAAATGTTAAGGTGCTCGGCATTTTTTTTCAAATTAAGACATCCCCTCCATGAACTTTCATAGCTGACCAAGAGATATGGGTACCACTGGAAAAACACATTTATTGCCCTGTCCCTAGTTGCCCCTGAGAAGGTGGGGGTGAGCTGCCTTCTTGGACCGCTGCAGTCCATGTTCAGTAGGTTGACCCACAATGCCCCTGAGGGAGGGAATTCCAGGATTTTGACCCTGCGACAGTGACATGTTTCCCAGTCAGGATGGAGAATGTGAGGGACTGATAGTTTTCCCATACTTCTGGTACAAATACACTGACAACATAATTCTTTGAAGTTTGTATCACAGATAGATTAAGAAAGCGTTTCGCAGCTTGCCTTCATTGCTGAGACCTTTGAGTACGGGAGTTGGACGTTATGTTGAGGATGGTGAGTGTGTCCTGTGTCCAGTTCTGGTTGCCCTGCTACAGGAAGGGTATGATCCAGCTGGACAGGGCTGAGAAGAGATTTACCAGGATGTTGCTGGGAGTTTGAGTTACAAGGGGAGGCTGGGTAGCTTGGGACCTTTGCCACTGGAGCGCAGGAGGTTGAAGGGTGGCCTTGTGGAGGTTTCCAAATTCATAAGGGCTATAAACAAGGTGAATGGCAGGCATCTTAAGGATTGGGCTTTCAAGATCAGGGGGTGCGATTTTAAGGTGAGAGGAGAAAGATGTCACAAAGACATGAGAGGCGACTTGTTTAGACAGACAGTAGTTTGTGTGTGTGGAATGAACTTAATGAGGAAGTGGTGGCGGTGGATACAACATTTAAAAGATATTTGGATGTGTACATGAATAACAAATGTCTGCAGGGATATGAGCCAAGTGCAGGCAGCTAGGACTAGTTTATTTTGGGAACATGGATGGCGTGGACTGATTGGACCAAATGGTCTATTTCCAAGCTGTATGACTCTGTGACTCAATAACCTGTAGCACTTGTTTGTTTCAATGGTGAGACTGTTGTTCCTTGTTTGTTTGAAACACAGTCATTTTGTCTTGCCCAGTCATTCTGTGTGGGCATTTATCCAAAATATTGAAATGATCTGATTGGGTTCAATCATTCACCCAATGAAGTTTGTACACTGCACGTTAAATAAACCGATAGGCACGTGTGGAATCCAGCAGTGGAGAAGATGAACAAAGGTTTCAGTTTAGCGCGAACGACAGTTTTCCCACTGGAACCAATCCCCCAGTGTGGAAGAACTCAGCTCTTTAGCACACAATCCAGTGAACACCTCTTGTACTCAAGCCCATCCTGGTTACTGTATAATGGATCCCAATTCTCTAACACTGATGAAGGCGTTCCTCTGCTTTCTTTAATGATTGTTGATGCTTTGGGGGACAGTGAGGCTGTTACCAAGATGTTTCAATGAGAAGTTAGATCTTGGCAAAGATTATTACTGGTGCGTGTGTTGCTGTAATGCTCCGAAGTGGGGTCTAAATTAGCAATCGTATGGCCACATTGGGGATTGACCCGTTGCTGGGTCACGAGGTCAGGGTGCGAAGCCAGGAGTGTCACCTTCTGAGATGTTACTGAAGGGGCCAACCTTTGTACAAAGGTGGAGTACCCCCATTCCTGGATGGAAGCCCAGTACAGAATTCCTAATGAGACGGGGGCTGAAAAGAATGGGCTTGAGCCCATTACCTCTGTCACTGTCGCTGCACACTTGCCTGGAGTCCCCGAGAAAGAGGAACACATTTGCATTTGGAGTGAATGACACAACCTTGGGATTTTGTTCGAAACAGTCAGTGGCCAGTGAGGGAATTTTGAAGCTCAGGCTAACCCGTCACGACAGCTGCTTCCAGACAAAGCGTGGCCCAGACCACCTCACCATGTGTGACAGAGAAAAGGCAGACTTTAATTCAATAAGATCTTCCTTCTTTAACACTTTAGGTAACCAACACCCGATACATTCACTGCAGCATTTTCTTCAAACTGCAGCTTTAATTCACTTCATTTAACCTCACCCAACTTTAACTTAATTCACATTTAGTCCATCTTTAACTTGATAAGTCGGGCCCAAAACAAATACTGCCTGGATTCGAGGGATGTGGCCGAGATTTGCTCTCGGAGCAGATTTTGCTTCATGGTTTGTTGGCCTCTCTGAAGGACCATGTCCTCCTCAAATGTTGGCCACGACAGCCATTCCTGCACTAATGTTTATCTCAAAATGTGCCTGTCCTTCCAGAACCTTCTCTGGCACGCAGCTAATGAATTGACCGAAGCCCTGGTCATATGGTTGGATCCCGGCCAATGGAGTTGACAGGTAGACAGCTCCAAAATGTTTACACCAAGTTGTAAACAGCCACACTCTGCACTCTGTAGCTGGTGACAGTTTGTCTCGCAGATACCACCGTGACACCTCCCGTGTTTGATCAAAGCAGGAAACTGCGGGTCACAGATTGCAGGACAGCTCACGACATGATCTGGCTGCAGTTTTAACCAAGGTCAGAGATCAACCCTCTTGACCAACATTCCCAGCATGCTTGATTGCGGCTCTGAACCAGTCTTATTGCTATTTCTGTTGCTGGCCATCTGACCGCGCCGGTGACTGCCCATCCTTCTTGGACCGAGACACGAATCCTCACCCGAAGTCCCACCATCCACTCTAGAGAAGACGCACTTCCCTTTCTGTCTCTTCCCCACAGCTTTACAAACCGTTGAGGACCCACGTGGCTTTGATTGGTCTGGAGATCTGGTCCAGCAGGGATCAGTTCTTGGTTGAAAAGGATTCTGGTCGCACGCTGACAAGCATGTTGGAGTGGCGCAGAACGAAATTGTTGCCGAGAAAGGAACATGACAACATTCAGTTCATCACGTAAGTGTCAGCGCTATCTCCAGGAGCCAGCCTCCTAGTTCGTGTTTTATTTCTGTCGTTGCACAGGACTGTGGAGGGTTAGGAAGCCCAACAGAAGAGTCCTGCTCATTCTTTACTGGCCCCTGCAGATACACAAAGTTAACCAAGGCTGGTAGCTCTTTATCATGTTGTTCATTCTATTGTTAAGATATATGCGCGTGGACGAAATTTTTGTTTAATCAAGGAGAAAAAGCAAGAAAGTGGAGCTTAAGATCATTAGATCCGCCATGAGCTCATTTCAAGGTGGTGTAGATTCGACGGGCTGAATGGCCTATTTCTGGTCCTGTTCTTTGGTGAAGGATGCAGTTTGAGCACTGATTAAGAGAGACTGTGGACACTGTGAGCGGTGGTAAGGAGAGACTGCTCCACCTGCCCATGGCTTTGCGAAGGGAGGAGGGTGTGATGTCTCATGGTACATGTGAGGCTGTCTGCGATAGGGGGAATCACAGGTACTAGAGATATCCACCCTCTCCCCACCCCCCACACCCCCAACCTCACACCAACGAGTATAGATTTATTTTGGGCTTTTCTTGATGGCTGGCCAGGGGAGTCCTGTGTGCGGGTTTATGTTGGGAACTGGCAGCTAATCAGAGCTAGGATGGCTATGGAAGAAGCTCCCCTTTTCCCAAACTACAAGGTGTCATTTCTGGGGAGGGGCGCGGTGGTCGCAGTGCAGCGAAGAATCAGCTTGTCTTCCTGTCGTTCCTGTTGTTGCAGGCACGTGGACTTCATTGGTGACACCATCGGCCTGGCTCAAGTGAGTGCCATGTGCACGGGAGGTTCTGGTGCTATCAATCAGGTAAGGAACGCGATGGCTTGGTGCTCGTGTCAACACACTGTTAATCCAGAGACCATAGGCCAGGCTCTGGGGACCCAGGTTCAAATCCAGCCGCAGGGGCAATGGTCGAATTTGAATTCCAGAAGAATCTGGACATGCTAACACAGTGATTAGATTAGATTCCCTACAGTGTGGAAACAAGCCATTTGGCCCAACAAGTCCACACCGCCCCTTGGAGCATCCCACCCAAACCTACCCCCCCATAACCCACACATCTCTGAACACCAGGCAATTTAGCATGGCCGAACCACTTAGCCTGCACACCTATTGACTGTGGGAGGAAACCGGAGCACCCGGAGGAAACCCACGCAGATACGGGGAGAATGTGCAAACTCCACACAGACAGTTACCCGAGGCTGGAATCGAACCCGGGTCCCTGGCGCTGTGAGGCTGCAGTGCCAACCACTGAGTGACATGTTTGGGGGAAAACCCATCTGCTACACTGAGGTCTTTTAGGGAAGGAAATCAGCTATGTCAACATGATCTGGCTCACATGTGACTCCAGACCCACAGTGACTAACCAGTGAGTCATGTGAGGAAGGAATTAAGAAGGGTCCCTTGTTTAACTAAACTCTCTGAATGGCCCAGTGATGCCACCACCATCCACAGTTGAAGAGAAGTCCCAAGGAGTTCTTTGATTGTAGGACATGTGTGTATGGAGTCACCGAGTGCTCGGGCCTCCCCCAACGATGCTGACGTTCTGCCAAAAAGTGTCAGGTTCAGTTTGCTGCCACGACCGATATCCTTCTCGTCACCCACCTTCGCTGAATAGTTGACAAGGTGAGCTGGAAAGTGTTGGAGACGTTCGTAAAATATTTGTGCACGGGACGAAGCATCACTGGCTGGGAGCGTTTTCGCTGCCCATCTCTTGTTGTCCTGGGGAGGTTGGGGGGGGGGGGCGCGGGCGCGTCAGCATTTAGGAGTCAACCACATTGTTGTGTGCAGCAGATAGAGTCACATGCAGGGCTAGGCCAGCTAAGGATGGCAGATCTGCTTCCCCAGTAGGTTCACAATAATCGGTAGTGGCCACAACACACCCGTGTCAGTGTGGCAGTGACTGGGAAGGAGCTACCTCCGAAAGGTACATGCAGTGTGGTGTGAGATGTTTCAGGCAAAATGTGAGACCAGTCCACTTTGAGGAATAGTTCCGGAGAGATGGTGGAAAGCCGGATCAGGGGAGTTCAGGGACCATTTTGGGAAAGCGTTCAGCGGACTTTTCCAGGGCACATTCTGACTGCAAAAGTGGCTGCCTCTCAGAGGGTGATGGGGAAAAACTCAAGAGTCATTGACGCCTCCGCGGGTGGCAGGGCTGGAGAGGCCTCCTGAGGTCAGGCTGGGGTGAGGATTTTAAAACAGAGCCATTAATGCAGGCCAGCCAGAATCTGGAGCGTGAGGTGAGACAGGAGCTGGGATGTTGCCAGGAGACCAGACAGCTCAAAGTCTGGATGGTCTGAAGTTTCCCGAGGTCAGAGGCCAGCTGAGAGAAGGTGGAAGCAACCAGGTCCAGAGGCAAAAACAGGAGGAGGCGCGAGGCCTTCTGCAGTGGATCAGCTCGGGCAGGCATGAGGCTAGGCGATATTATCTGGTGTCAAGGATGAGGAGGCTTACTGATGTCTGGGAGAGCGGGGTGCAGTTTTCGAAGTGCCCAACAGGAGCCAGGGTGGGACAGCGACTGACCTGTCTGAAATCTGCTGGCGATAGCATTGAACTGTGTACCCTCTGCTGAATGGTGAACCTTCTCCCACAGGATCACTCCAGAAACGTGCACGGAGTTGCATCGACGATGGCACATGAGATGGGCCACAATCTGGGCATGAACCATGATGATAACACTTGCTTATGTAAATCTGAACCCTGCATCATGTCTCCAGTTCTGAGGTGAGTCTGACTGATTCCCTTGAAGGGGTGAAGACTAGACTGAGGCCACAAATGATTGAGTCGAAATATAGTGACACAGGAAATGGGTGCAGGAGGAGGCCGTTCGGCCCTTCGAGCCCACTCTGCCATTAATATGACCAACTCCATCCCCAGTTCCCATTTTCACCCCTAACCTTCAATCCCTTTAGCCCTAAGAACTATATCTAACTCCTCCCTGAAAACATACAACATTTTAGCTTTGACTGCTTTCTGAATTCCACAGGCACCCCGCTGTCCTCATCCCAGCCCGAGATGGCCTACTGTGTATCCTTAAGAGTGTGAGCCCTGTTTCCTGCTCATTGGAAACATCCTTCCGGTGTCTGCCCTGTTTAATCTGCTGAGAATTTTCCAGGGTTCCTTGAGATCTTCCCCAACCCCCACCCTCTCCTTCTTAACTTCAGTGAACACAATCCTAACCAATCCAGAACAGAAACAAAGTTGCTGGAAAAGCTCAGCAGGTCTGGCAGCACCTGAACAGAGTTAACGTTTCGGGTCCGGTGACCGTTCCGAGCTGATCGAGTTTTGCCAGTGCAGGAATCCAGCTGGTGAACATGCTTTGCACTCTCTTAATCACCAGGCATCATCCTGAGAAAAGGATCTGCACAGAATAGTCCAGTTTTGGTCTCTCACCAAAACCCTGTACAATTGCAGCAAGGCATCGCTGCTCCTGTACTCGAGTGCTCTCACTATGAAAGCCAACACTAGGTATGTCTCCTTCACCGCTTGCAGAAGCTTTGGCAATATTACAAAAAAAACTAGTGTGGTAAGCAAAGCACACTTCTTTCTAGCTCTCCTTAAGCTCATAACCAGAGTCACAAAATATTTTTTAAGGCCTGATCATGGAGGGGGATATGCAGGAATGTAGACTTCAGGCTTAAATCAGATTGGTCATGGCCCCATTGAATAGTAGAGCAGGCTCGAGGGGCCGAATGGCCAACTCTCGTTCCTTGTTTTTATTTCTTTTTCACTGAGACGCTGAGCCAATAGGAAGCGCTGTTTGTCAGAAACTGCTGAAGGAAGGGTGAATGGAGTGGATGATTCAGTTCTTTCATTGTGAACCTTTGCCCTGACGAAGAGCTGGCTTTGTGACATTTTCCTCTAACTCCATCACACCCATACAACGCAGCCTTGTTCCTTTTACAACCCAGCCATCGCTTTTTGCTCGGGGGTTCCTTTGCAGAGAAATGACGAGAGAAAAATTGCTCCAGTTGCACACCTGAGTCACCACCCAGCCCTTCTGTCCTTTGAACTTGAACTATTCTCCTTTGGAAAATTCCTGGTCTTGCCCAGCTTTGAAATCCTGACCTTTTGAAGCACTGCCAGCTTGCGCCAGTTTCGTCGCTCGCCAATGCTCTGTTCCCCCCTGCTGTTTTCAGAGCAGGTGGGTAGACCAATTTGGAGAGTCTACACAGGAGCGAGGTGCATAGTGATGGAGAGGGGTGGGGGGGCTGCTGTTGGGTGAATGCGGCCTCAACTCCATGGAGCGCTCGAGCCAGCTGGTTCCGGGCAGAGAGCCCCTCTGTTCTCTGAGCTCTGACCCAGCTTTCCAAGGGACTGTCCCGTTGGGTGTGAGGCTACCCTGCAGTTGGGACGGAGGGGGTGGGATCGTGTCGGAGGATGCAGCATTAAACACGAGACCCTTGTTTCCTCCTGACAGCTCAGTTCTGCCGACAGAGTTCAGTAGCTGCAGCCACCTGCAACTACAGAAGTTTGTAGTGACCCATACAGCAACATGCCTCCGCGATACACCCGAGCAGGACGAGATTGTGGCGAGGCCGATCTGCGGGAATCGCTTCCTGGAGAGAGGGGAGGAGTGTGACTGTGGAACTCCGGAGGTAGGAAACTGGGCTTTATCACTCTAGGAGCCCATCGATAAAATCAGGACCGGATGGGGTCAACATGGGAAGGATGTTCCCCATGACTGACCAGTTCAGAACCAGGAGTTCCAGTCTAACGGTACAGGGTATGCCATTTAGAAGAGGAGATACAGCCTCACTCAGGCAGTTGGGAGTCAGTGGATTTCTTTGCCATATGTAAAGTGGCTGAGGTAAAAAAGGTTGCATATTTTCAAGAAGGAGTGAAGTATAATTCTTGTGGCTAAAGGGGTAAAGGGTCTGAAGAAACTGAGTTGGATGGTCATCCAGCCTCCTACTGAATGGTGCAGCAGGCTCAAATGGCCAAATGGCCAACTCCTGTTCCTTATTTCTGTGTTTCTCTGATTCCAAAATGATCTGGGAGAGACAGATAATGATCTGAAGGCAGCACGGTGGCTCAGTGGCTAGCACTGCTGCCTGACATCGCCTGGGACCCGGGTTCGATTCCAGCCTCGGGGTGACTGTCTGTGTGGAGTTTGCACATTCTCCCCGTGTCTGCGTGGGTTTCCTCCCCCAGTCCAAAGATGTGCAGGCTAGGGTGGTTTGGCCATGCTAAATTACCCATAGTGTCAGGGGATGTACAGGTCAGCTGGGCTAGCCATGGGAAATGCATGGCTACAGGGGTAGGGGGGGGGTTAGGTCTCAGAGGGTTGGCATGGCCTGAGAGGAAAGGGGCCAAGGACGAAGCAGCCAATGAGAGAGTGGTCACAATGTCCAGTAGTCCAATGGGCTGACAGCAGTTGAGAAGAAGCTGGAGAATGGATGTTTCTCACAGTGTTTTTGCCAAAATGTGGCAATGGTGTTTGACCATCCTGGTGTTTTGCTATCCACAGGAGTGCCTGAACCCATGCTGTGATGCTCAGACCTGCAGGCTACGAGAGGGAGTGCAATGTGCTGAAGGCACCTGCTGCCAGGAGTGTAAGGTACTTGTATTGACCTCGCAAAGGAGGAGAATTTCCCTTGTTCCTGATAACAAATCATTCCGTGCCATCCTCTTCCTATCTCCCCGACACTTTCCCCCACTCCCTTTCTCCCTCTACCATTCTCCCCCCTCCTTTCTCCCCCTCCATTTCCCTCCCTTTCTCTTTGTCCCTCTCCCCCTCCCTTTCTCCACTTCCATTTCCCTCCCTCCCTTTCTCTCCGTCCCTTTCTCCCTCTCCCTCCTCCTTTGTCCCACTCCGTTTCCTCCCTCCCTTTCTGTCCGTCCCTCATCCCCTCCCTTTCTCCCTCTCCATTTCCCTCCCTCCCTTTCTGTCCATCCCTCACCCCCTCCCTTTCTCCCTCTCCATTTCCCTCCCTCCCTTTCTCTCAGTCTCTCTCCCCCTCCCTTTCTCCCTCTCCATTTCCCTCTCTCCCTTTCCCTCTGTCCCTACCCCCCTCCCTTCATCCCGTTCCATTTCTCTCCCTCCCTTTCCCTCTGTCCCTACCCCCCTCCCTTCATCCCGTTCCATTTCCCTCCCTCCCTTTCTCTCCGTCCCTCTCCCCCTCCCTTTCTCCCTCTCCATTTCCCTCCCTCCCTTTCTCTCCGTCCCTCTCCCCCTCCTTTCTCCCTCTCCATTTCCCTCCCTCCCTTTCTCTCCATCCCTCTCCCCCTCCCTTTCTCCCTCTCCATTTCCCTCCCTCCCTTTCTCTCCGTCCCTCTCCCCCTCCCTTTCTCCCTCTCCATTTCCCTCCCTCCCTTTCTGTCCGTCCCACACCCCCTCCCTTTCTGCCTCTCCATTTCCCTCTCTCCCTTTCTCTCCATCCCTCTCCCCCTCACCTTTCTCCCTCTCCACTTCTCTCCCTCCCTTTCTCTCTGTCCTTCTCCCCCTCCCTTCATCCCGCTCCATTTCCCTCCCTCCCTTTCTGTCCGTCCCTCCCCCCCTCCCTTTCTGCCTCTTCATTTCCCTCTCTCCCTTTCTCTCCATCCCTCTCCCCCTCACCTTTCTCCCTCTCCACTTCTCTCCCTCCCTTTCTCTCTGTCCCTCTCCCCCTCCCTTCATCCCGCTCCATTTCCCTCCCTCCCTTTCTCTCCGTCCCTCACCCCCTCACCTTTCTCCCTCTCCATTTCCCTCTCTCCCTTTCTCTCTGTCCCTCTCCCCCTCTCTTTCTCCCGCTCCATTTCCCTCCCTCCCTTTCTTTCCGCCCCTCACCCCCTCCCTTTCTCCCCCTCCCTTTCTCCCCCTCCCTTTCTCCCTCCTGTTCCCACTTCCTTTCCTCCCTTACCCCCCTTCCCCTCCTTTCTCCCCTCTCTTTTTCCCTGTGCCTTTCTCAAACAGAGATGACTGATGCAGAACACACAGCATCTGTTGCCCTTCCCCCACCTCCAGCTCTCTCGCCCCCATTTGGGCCTGTAACCGTTTTGATTTGAACACATTCCTGTCCTTACAATATCTCTTCGTTTCAATATTTCTCATTTCTGATACGCATCTTCTTTACCGTGCGCACGTTCCTGCAACAGGTCTCTCTTTCCTAATCTGTCAGCCTCTCTTTGCATCTGCAAAACATTGCATTCCTACCTTTGCACGCTGGCCCCTCTGTCAGTGTTGACTGTGATCGCTATCAGAAAGCAGTCCGGGCATTCTGATTTCAACTCCCCCTCACTAAGTGACTGTATCCTTTGAAGTGTGGGTCACGGGGACCTGATCAAATCTGCTTTCCTCCCTGGACGCTAGTACAAGGCAGCAGGCTCGTTGTGCCGGAGAGCGAAGGATGAATGCGACCTTGGGGAGACCTGTGATGGCAGGTCAGGCCGTTGCCCTGAAGATTCGTTCCGCCTCAACGGGACTCCATGTAAGAGAAATACAAGTTTCTGTTACAATGGCAAGTGTCCAACTCACCAGGACCAGTGCGTCTCTTTCTGGGGAACAGGTAAGTTTAAAACCTTCAGAGCGTCAAAGAGGAGACAAAGTTGACGAGCCCCTCGGTCCATGGCCTTGCTGCGTCCCAGTGCCTCTGCCAGTCCAGAGTTTCCACCTGGATCAGCAAACAGCTGGCCGGTGAAAATATTCTCCCCCCACGTCCTCACCACGGGAAGAGGTATCTTCTGGGAGAGGATGGTGATTCTGCGGAACTCCCTGTCACGGAGGGCCGTGGAGGCCCATGTCATTGAGCGCCAACATAAAAAGATGGGGCCAACCCGATGGGCCGAACGGCCCGATTCAGCTCCATTATCTTAAGGCCCCGCTATTTCTTCGACCAACCACTCTGACTCAGCGGGGAGATAGGTCTGTCCTGTTCAAGCCACTCATTATATTGTCCACCTCCATTGGAGACATCCCTCAGCCTCCTGGGTTCCAGACAGTCAACAATGCCAGCCAGTCTGATTTTTCCTCATCACTGCAGTTTTCCAACCCTGGAAACATTCTCCCCCATACTCTCCCGACAACAGTCATGTCCTTGCTGTCATGTGGTGACCAGAACTGTGCAGGGAGCTAGCCCACCATTCCATCCCTGCTCACCCGCTGAGGAAAAGCATCCCAAACGTCTCCTTTCTCCCTTCCCCATCTCTCCCTTCAGGGGATCCTGTGCATGCCCTTCACGTAATTCCAGAAACGTATACAGCTTGAACATAGGCCGCTGGTCGTAAGGAAAACGAGCAGCAGCAGGCCATTTGGCCCATCAAGAGTGCTCTGCCCGCTTGTGACCTCGGCCCCAATTCCCTGCCTGCTCCCCAACAACTCACTCAGGCCTGTCCCTTCGGGGGACATCAGCAGGCTCGCTGCTGTCACTGTGCCTTGAGTTGTACAGCAGTGACTGAGGCCTTTCTCTCCATCCGGCCTGTGCCAGCTCTTTGCGAGAGCATACCACATGAGGCCCACCCATTCCCTACAGCTCTGCGAACACTGCCTCCTGACGGAATCGCCTCTGAGTCACCTTGTTTTCATCGTTCCAGATAGCACACTCCAGGGAACAATTCTACTCCTCATCTCCCCGGTAACAGCATCACCGTGCTGACCAAGTGTTGCAACAGTGACCAATCTGATGTGATCAAAAAAAATGATTTCAAAAGCAGAATGTAACTGTGCTGATCATTTCATATTTACAATAATTAGGGAAGGAAGCCAACCCTGAACAAGGAAGGAAGTGCTGACTACCAGTAGTTACAGAACATTACAGCGATAATTTTGTGTAAATTTTATGATCATTGTGAAACAGCAGGAATTTCACAACTCTCAGGCCAGCATCTGGGAAGCTGAAGGGTCTCGTGGCGATGGATTTGCAGAAGGATATACGAGAACCTGTGGAGCAGAGTGAGGGATGAGTGGAGAATCTGCAAAATAAAATTCCCAGTGCAACTGTTCCTATGTTCATTCAGTGCTATGTTTAATGAAGGTTCCAGCAGGCTTAGGGAATCGACAAGAGTGTAGCCAGGTCGAGTTAGGTTCAAACATCATCCGTGGTCATGTTGAATGACAGGACAGTCCTGAAGGGCCGAGTGGCCTCTTCCTGCAGGCTCAGATGGCTCCCATCTCTGACTTCAGTGATTGAGTGCTGCAGTGTTTTCACTTCATGTCAAACTTCACGTTGGCTTCATTGGGACAGCTCATTCTGATCAACATCAACATTTCTCTTTCAACAGCCGCCCAGTCAGGCCCATTGATTTGCTACGAAAGAAACAAACAGGGCGATGAGTACGGCTACTGTCGGAAGACAGCGTCTGGTTTTCAAGGATGTGCTAAACAGTAAGTGACCAGGAGCATGAGGGTCATTCCATCTCCTGGCTTCATCTTTTTAGGAATCACTTGCGGTGCGAATTGCTGTGCATGCCAACATTTATTGTCTTGAGGCCAATGTTCCATCACATGAGTGAACCAAAAGGGCTTTTGTAGCAATCGATCATGGTTAACACTGTATTTTTGTTTTGCTGGATTCCAGTTTCCATCTGCCGCTGTGTGATTCTAACCCATGACCCCCTGGATTCACCTGGCCTCTGGATTATGAATCAGGTGGCATTTATATCCCTCGTCCAGTGCCAACTTGCAGTTGGTAGCTCAGTACTATCCATGGACTTCAGTTTCACTGCTCCGCTGCCATCGGTATCAGAGCAGCCAGACATACCCCACCATCGCCAGTGCTCCCTTCACTGTTTAGCTCCATGTTTTCTCTTTGAAATGCCCTGCTGCTTTTGAGTTTTCTTTTCAACTCATAGACAGATAGAGCACAAAAACAGACAGGTTCATCTCGTCCACACCAACCAGACATCCTAAATTAATCTAGTGATAATGGGAACTGCAGATGCTGGAGAATCCAAGATAATAAAATGTGAGGCTGGATGAACACAGCAGGCCAAGCAGCATCTCAGGAGCACAAAAGCTGACGTTTCGGGCCTAGACCCTTCATCAGAGAGGGGGATGGGGTGAGGGTTCTGGAATAAATAGGGAGAGAGGGGGAGGCGGACTGAAGATGGAGAGAAAAGAAGATAGGTGGAGAGGAGAGTATAGGTGGGGAGGTAGGGAGGGGATAGGTCAGTCCAGGGAAGACGGACAGGTCAAGGAGGTGGGATGAGGTTAGTAGGTAGGAGATGGAGGTGTGGCTTGGGGTGGGAGGATGGGATGGGTGAGAGGAAGAACAGGTTAGGGAGGCAGAGACAGAGATAATGGGAACTGCAGATGCTGGAGATTCCAAGATAATAAAATGTGAGGCTGGATGAACACAGCAGGCCAAGCAGCATCTCAGGAGCACAAAAGCTGACGTTTCGGGCCTAGACCCTTCATCAGATGAAGGGTCTAGGCCCGAAACGTCAGCTTTTGTGCTCCTGAGATGCTGCTTGGCCTGCTGTGTTCATCCAGCCTCACATTTTATTATCAGGGAGGCAGAGACAGGCTGGGCTGGTTTTGGGATGCAGTGGGGGGAGGGGAAGAGCTGGGCTGGTTGTGTGGTGCAGTGGGGGGAGGGGACGAACTGGGCTGGTTTAGGGATGCGGTGGGGGAATTAATCTAGTCCCGTTTACCAGCATTCGGCTCATATCCCTCTAAACCCTTTCTATTCATATTCCCGTCCAAATACCTTTTAAATGCTGTAATTGTACCAGCCCCCAGCACTTCCTCTGGCAGCTCATTCCATACACACACCGCCCTCTGTGTGAAAAAGTTACTCCCCCAGGTCCCTTTTAAATCTTTCCCCTCTTACCTTATACCTATGACCTCTAGTTTTGGACTCCCCCACCGTGGGGAAAATACCCCTGCTATTCACCCTATCCACGCCCCTCATGATTTTTTAAACCTCTGTAAAGTCACCCCCTCAGTCTCAGACACTCCAGGGAAAATAGCCCCAGCCTATTCAGCCCCTCCCTGTAGCTCAAACCCTCCAACCCTGGCAACATCAATGTAAATTTTTCTGATCCTATTCAAGTTTCACAACAACTTTCCTAGAGCAGGGAGACCAGAATTGAAACCAGTCTTCCAGAAGCGGCCGAACCAATATTCTGTACTGATCTCCGAATGCCTATTTTCAATGCACAGATAGCAGGAACTGCCGATGCTGGAGAATCTGAGATAACACGGTCTGAAGCTGGATGAACACTGCAAGCCCAGCAGCATCAGAATCACCTTCCCCTCCCTCACTTCTGGAGAAGGGTCTAGACTCAAAACCCACCGACTCCCACAGCTACCTGGAATACACCTCCTCCCACCCACCTTCCTGCAAAAATTCCATCCCCTATTCCCAATTCCTCCACCTCCGCCGCACCTGCTCCCAAGATAAGGCATTCCCATCCCAGATGTCCAAGTTCTTCAAGGACCGCAACCTTCCCCCCACAGTGGTTGAGAACGCCCTTGACCGCGTCTCCCGCATTTCCCGCAACACATCCCTCACACCCCGCCCCCGCCACAACCGCCCAAAGAGGATCCCCCTCGTTCTCACACACCACCCCACCAACCTCCGGATACAACACAACATCGTCCGACACTTCCGCCTTCTACAATCCAACCTTACCACTAAAGACATTTTTTCCATCCCCACCCTTGTCTGCCTTCCGGAGAGACCACTCTCTCCATGACTCCCTTGTCCGCTCCACACTGCCCTCCAACCCCACCACACCCGGGACCCTCCCCTGCAACCGCAGGAAGTGCTACACTTGCCCCCACACCTCCTCCCTCACCCCCATCCCAGGCCCCAGGATGACTTTCCACATCAAGCAGATGTTCACCTGCACATCTGCCAATGTGGTATACTGTATCCACTGTACCCGGTGTGGCTACCTCTTCATTGGGGAAACCAAGTGGAGGCTTGGGGGCCGCTTTGCAGAACACCTCCGCTGAGTTCGCAACAAACAACTGCACCTCCCAGTCGCAAACCATTTCCACTCCCCCTCCCATTCTCTAGATGACATGTCTATCATGGGCCTCCTGCACTGCCACAATGATGCCACCCGAAGGTTGCAGGAACAGCAACTCATATTCCGCCTGGGAACCCTGCAGCCCAATGGTATCAATGTGGATTTTACCAGCTTCAAAATCTCCCCTTCCCCCACTGCATCCCAAAACCAGCCCAGCTCATCCCCTCCCCCTACTGCATCCCAAAACCAGCTTGTCCCCGCCTCCCTAACCTGTTCTTCCTCTCACCTATCCCCTCCTCCCACCTCAAGCAACACCTCCATTTCCTACCTCCTGACCTCATCCCATCCCCTTGACCTGTCCGTCCTCCCCGGACTGACTTATCCCCTCCCTACCTCCCCACCTATACTCTCCTCTCCACCTATCTTCTTTACTCTCCATCTTCGGTCTGCCTCCCCCTCTCTCCCTATTTATTCCAGTTCCCTCTCCCCATTCCCCTCTCTGATGAAGGGTCTAGGCCCGAAACGTCAGCTTTTGTGCTCCTGAGATGCTGTTTGTCCTGCTGTGTTCATCCAGCTCCACACTTTGTTACTCTAGACCCAAAATGTCAGCTTTCCTGCTCTTCTGATGCTCCCTGGCCCACTGTGTTCATCCAGCTCCACACCTTGTTATCTGCTACATTCAATACACTGACGAATGAAGGTAAGCACACCAGTCGCTTTGCTCATTCCACTGTCTACCTGTGACTCCACCTTCAAGGAACGATGAACCTGCACCCCAAGGTTTCTTTGATCGACAACACTCCCCAGAGTCCTACTATTTATTGTATAAGTCCTACCCTTTATGCTTTCTAAGACCACCAGCACCACCTCCTCTGTAAAATGGAGACTTTTCAAGACATCACTGCTTATTTCTCCAAGTTCTCTACCTTCCATTTCCGTCTCTGCAGGAAACACGAGCACAAAATTCTCATTTAGTATTTGTCCCTCTCCTGCGGTTCTACGCATAGGCAGCCTTGCTGATCTTTTAGGGGCCCTTTTCTCTCCCTAGGTACTGTTTTGTCCTTAATCTATTTGTCGAATCCCTTTGGATTCTCCTTAACCCTATTTGCCAAAGCCATCTCCTGTCCCCTTCTTGCTCCCCTGACTTCCCTCTTAAATGTACTCCTACTGCCCTCATACTCCTCATGATATTTACCCTGATCCTTATTGTCGATGCCTGCTATATGCCTTCCTCCTTTCTTGATCAGAGCCTCAATTTCTCTCGTCATCCAACAGTCCCTACACCTACCAGCCTTGCCGTTCACACTAGCCGGAACACACTGTCACTGAGCTCTTGTTATCCCATGTTTGAAGGCCTCCCACCTGTGACTCGCCTCTCCCAGCCAACTTCTGAAAGTTCTTGCCTCATCAATTATTCCAATTGAGAACTTTAACTTTTAGATCCGGTCAAACCTTTTCAATCTCTATTTGAAACTTAAAAGAATTATGATCACAAAGAGCTCCCTCACTGACACCTTGATCAGTCATCGCAACATCAGACCCATCACACCCCGGTAATGATCTCCTACAACCTCTTCCGTCAGCAGGAGATACAGAAGCTGGAACACACACAAGGGCAGGTTCAGGAGCAGCTTCTTTCCGGCCATTATCAGACTGTTGAATGGCCTCTGTAGCCTCAAATAATGCTGATCTTGCTAATGTTGGTCTGGCTTAGCACATGCCCTGTACAATATAACCTGAATGCCTCTGTCCAGGTCTTTTTGACCTGTACATCCTTTGCTTACTATGATCTGCCTGTACCGCGTGTCAACAAACCTTTTCACTGTACTGGTGACAATAAGATAAATCCATCAACCAACTTTCCCTGCCTTATTTCCCAAGCAGGTCAAGTTTTGCTCCTTTGCGCGTAGGCACACCCACAGACTGATCAGGAGAATCTTCTTTTGCGCTGTTAATAAATTTCTCTCCAACCAAGCCCCAAGCCCTTAATGCTACGCCAGTCTCAGCCTATGTTTGGAAAGTTAAAATCCTCTGTTGTAAACACCCTGTTATTTTTACAGGTAACAGGTCTCCTTACAAATTTGCTTCTCAATTTCCCACTGACGAGTGAGGGGCCTACAGTACAATCCCAAAAAAAGTGATCTTCCCTTCCTTAGTTCTCAGTTCCACCTGAGTGACTTCCATGGACATATTCCCAGCAATACACTCCTTAATTGGAGCAGTTATGTTGTCCCTCATCAAAAATGCCGCACCCTGTTCCCTCTTGCCCTCACCCCCTTTACAATCCTTCCTATAGCACCTATACCCTTGAACCTGAAGCTACCAGTCCTGCCCTTCCCATCAGAAATGGGAGGGGTCTAGGCCCAAAATATCAGCTTTCCTGCTCCTCTGATGCTGCTTGGCCTGCTGTGTTCATCCAGCTCTACACCTTGTTATCTCAGATTCTCCAGCATCTGCAGTTCCCATTATCTTTGCCCTTCCATGAGCCATGTTTCTATCATAGTTATTGATACCTCAGTGCCCATGTTCCCAGAAATGACCCGAGTTCATCCATCTCACGTATCAGGTCTCTTGCATTGGAATAAGTGCAGTTTGATGTATCCATCTCACCTCATTCTCAGCCTTGCTCGTGCCTGCCTTGAATCTTTGATTTGCTTCTGTTCTCAACTCCTCGGACTAATCTCTTTTCCCACTATCTCTTTGGAGCATGGTTTATCCCCATGGCAGTATTCGGGCTGCTGAGCAGTAATATCCTGGGATATCCTGTCCAGTCCAGCCCCCACCACTCCCCACCCCCTCCATTCCAGCCTCAAACCTCAGTCAAATGTCTTTGTGCCTTAGCCCCTCCTTAACTCTGCCACTGGATCTCTCCAGACCCCACAATCCCCCAAGATTACAGTGCTCCTACCAGATCAGGCCTTACAGCCCACCTTTGAGTTCCTTTGCCCTGACTCAGCTATCGTGTTCCCTTGACTCAGACTTTCGAACCAATGACCAATTCCATCTCGAAGGGCAAGGGCAGCAGACACATGAGAACACCACCCCCCCACCAACCCCACCCACCCCCCGCGCCCCCCCCCAGCCCCTGCAAGTTCCCCTCTGACCCACTCACCATCCCGGCTTGGAAATATATCGCCGTTCCTTCACTGTCGCTGGGTCAACATCCTGGAATTCCCTCCCTAAGAGCATTTTGGGCCAACCTACAGCGCACGGACTGCAGAGGTTCAAGAAGGCAGCTTACCCCCACCTTCTCAAGATTGGGGGGGGGGGGGGTGCGGGGGCGGGCATCTAGGGACAGGACAGTAAATTTGGGCCTAGCCTGTGAGATCCAAATTCCCAAGAACAAATGAAGTCCCGAGCACTGTACTTCCCCCACCCACCCGCCCGCCCAGATCCGGGCCTCCCCTCTACCACATCCTCCTCCAGGAATGTGGTTTTTGTAAATCCTACCTCTTTGATACTTTCTATGACCACACTCCGATGCAGTGAATCACAATGCGTTCCTACTTAGAGAAGCTGCTCAACACTTGTTGATTGCCTCCGGCCTTTGTAAGGTGAGATAAGCAACGTCTTTTGTGTGTTATCGGCAAGAATTTTTCAGCGCAGTTTGACCGGTTGTAATCATGCAATCAAACGCTCTTTGGAATTCCTATCAAAGACTTCAATTATTAAGCAGGCCCAGGCACATCCTCTGCTAAACTGCTTCCAGGCCCCAAACACTTGCTGAAAATGTATTTCCTGATAATCTCAGTTCGGAACACTGAAAACAAAAACAGTAGGATAAATTAAATCTTCCTCTCCAACTAATGCAAATGTGGATGCTGGAAATTGGAAATAACGATAGAAATTGCTGGATGAACTCAGATGAGACTCGAAATGTCAACTTTGTTTTGCTCCCTGCACAGACGGTGCCAGAGCTGTTGAGTTTCTCCAGCAATTTCTCACTCCCCTCGCCAGGGCATTTTGCAGTCTGTCGTTTGTGGAGTTGATCAGAACCCTGGGAAGTGATGCTGTTGCCCCACCCCTAGCACTGATCCTCAAAGGTAGCCTCAATTCGGGAATGGTATCCAATGATTTTGGTCTGAGCTCAATGGTGACAAGTGTGCCCAGAAGTAAAAAGCACAACTTTGATCAGAGACTCAGAAAAGATTGACCGGGATGTTGCTGGGAATGGAGGGCTTCAGCTAAAGGCAGAGGATGGATAAGCTGGGACTTCTTTCACTGGAGCGTAGGAAGTTGAGAGCCGACGTTATAGAGTTAAAACTCATGAGGGGCAGAGATAAGGTGAATGACAACAGCCTGTTTCCCCAGGTGAAGGATTTCCAGATGAGGGTGAGAGGAGGAGGATTTAAAAAGAACGCAAGGGACAATTTTTTCACACGGAGTGTTCATGTATGGAATGAGGGGATGGATGCGGGCGCAGTCACATCATTTAAAAGGAATAAGAACAGTTTGGAGGGAGATGGGCCAATTGTAGGCAGCTGCTAATAGTTTAATTTGGGATTATGGTCAGCATGGACTGGTTGGACCGAAGGGTCTGTTTCTGAGCTGTATGACTCTGTGACTCAGTAGCACTGCTGCAGCGAGACTTCGGTTTGCTGGGGTCAGCCTGGTGAAATGGCCAACAGGCAGCGAGGGGAAGCCCAGACCTTGAGGAATGAACACTTGGAGGAACGGTTCACCACTTCCTCGCTGTGTCTGTGACCTCGGAGCGGTTCTCCATCAGGTGTTGTGGAGCAGCTTCACAGCGAGAGAGTTGAATATTTGGGCCACAGTCAATTCAATTATTTCAAACATGTCACAACATAACTGAGAGCAATCTGCCTCGTTTTTGACTTTGTCCAAGCCACTTCCAACAGCTCCCCAACCATATGAGAACCGCTGACTGCCTTTTCTGAAATCCATTCCCATTGATGGGGTTTAGCCCCGAGGGACTCCATGATGAGCATGTGGATTTGTTGGTGGAAGTACAAGCTCAGCATTCTGGGATGCCGACTGGATATCTGTGAACCTCCCAGGATTTTGCACTTGTTCTTCATCCTCAGAGCTTAGTAGATGAGGTGAGAATTTACCGGCATCTCAACACGCTGACGCTAGCATCTCTCTGGAATGTTCCGTAGCTAAGCATATCCACTTTGGTCTTGTGAAGCAAGCTGGGCACTCAGTCTCAGTGAACTTCCACAGTTCACAAACAAGAAGGCATCTATTTGACTCATGCATTGGACAAGGGGTTGCCAGCTGGGCCCAGCATTTATTGCCCCGTCCCTAGTTGCCCCTTGAGAAGGTGGGGGTGAGCTGCCTTGTTGAACCGCTGCAGTGCTCCTGCTGTGGGTTGATCCACAATGCCCCTTAGGGAGGGAATTCCAGGATTTTGACCCAGTGATGCTGAAGGAAGGGGGGTGTATTTCCAAGTCAGTGGAACAGAGGGGAACTTGCAGAGAATGGTTTCGCCCTGTATCTTTCAATAAATGGTTGAATTTTTGCTGCTGGCTGATGCACGACCGTTGGAATTACTTTCCCAGTTCTAGTTGAAATGGTGCCCAAGGGACTTGGTGTATTTTTCGGCCCTTCATGAGCTCTCTGCTGGGACTTCAGGTCAAGGTCTGAGCCTGATGTAGCACCTCCAGTGTTGTAGAGCCCATCGCGTGAGGGAGCGATGCACTGTCTCAATGAGACAGCACATCACTCCCTGACTCCCTGCCCAAAACAGCTCCACGGGGTTGGGGGGAGAGAGAGGAGAACAGGAAGACCCCATTCAGCCTGTCGAGCTTGTTGGACCGCTCCGTTCTCATCGGGTAAGCTTTTCGGCCTCTTGATATCACCTCCCAGTCTTGGGACCGTGTCCCTTCATCCGCTCAGCCAACAGGAACTTCTCAGTCTGTCTAGTCCGACCACAGTTTTGTTTTATTTGCGGGGTTGGTGGGGGAAGAGCATCGGTGATTTGCTCTTCCCTTGCTGGCTGAGTCAATGAGGTGAAATAACTGTGCGGAGGGGGTGTGTAGCGTGACTGCCCATCACTTGTAATGTTCTCCCACCTCAATCGACAGGGATATCATGTGTGGACAACTGAACTGTGTTGGTGGGAACAATCAGCAGTCAGGCTTTAGCTACGGCACAATCAGCTTCGGAAGGACTGTTTGCCGAGTTATACTAGATCGAGCTGGAAATGCTGGCCTGGTGCAAAATGGAACTAAGTGCGGAGCCAACAAGGTAATGGGAGCGAGTGGGCTCAATGACTGATTCGTGGATAGCTCTGGGAATGTCTGGGATCTGATCCCAACAGGTTCACAGCTGTACTATTCTGAGTGGGGCCATCATGGAATCACAGTGTATCCACACTTTTGGAGGTAATTCTATTGATTCATTCTGTCATGGAATTGTAAAGTCCCTGCAGTGTGGAGCCAGGCCATTCGGTCCATCAGATCCACACCAACCCTCCAAAGAGCATCCCACCCAGAAGCATACTCCTCCCTCCCCACTCTATCCCTGTATTTCCCATAGCCAACCCACATCCTTGACACCATGGGCAATTTAGCATGGCCGATCCACCTAGCCTGCACATCTTTGGACTGCGGGAGGAAACCGGAGCACCCGGAGGAAACCCACGCAGACATGGGGAGAATGTGCAAACTCCTCACAGACAGTTACCCGAGGGTGGAATCGAACCTGGGTCCCTGGCGCTGTGAGGCAGCGTCTCAGAGTCAACCACATGACCATGGGTCTGGAGTTACGTGTAGTCCAGAACGGCACATTTCCTTCCTTGAACAAATTGAGTGAACTGGATTGCAGTTTCAGCTTCCAGAATCCATGCTCCAAATTTTCATTCAATTCAAATTTGATCAGCTGTGGTGATGGGATACGACCGGCTGTCAGAGGGCATTAGCTGGGAGTTCTTAATCCAGTGAAGTGACCATCACACCGCGGTCTCGCCGATTGGTTGTTTGGCCCATCTAGCTGTGCTGGTTCAGCCCCTCACCCTGCTTGCGTATCTGCCTGGGCAGCTTTGATTCAGAATGAGTGAGGTTCTGCCAGCCTTTAGCTGGAGCTTTCTGCGAGCCTCACAGCAGGCCGAGCCGCCCAGCTCCCCCTCCAGATCTCCCTGCAGCGGCCCGAAGTGTCGGAGTGCCAGTGGGTGGGAGTCAGGAACTCTCTGTCGAAGTAGGGTGGCACGGTGGTTAGCGCTGCAGCCTCACAGCGCCAGGGACCTGGGTTCGATTCCCGCTTCGGGAGACTGTCTGTGTAGAGTTTGCACATGCTCCCCGTGTCTGTGTGGGTTTCCTCCGGGTGCTCCGGTTTCCTCCCACAGTCCAAAGATGTGCAGGCTAGGTGGATTGGCCATGCTAAATTGCCGGTAGTTTTCAGGGGTGCGTAGATTAGGTGGGTTGTAGGGGGATGGGTGTGGGTGGGATGCTCTGAGATTTGGTGCGAACTTGTTGGGATGAAGGCCCTGTTCCCACACTGTAAGGGTTCTATGATAACTTCTATTCTATGATCCTCTCTCTTGTAAACCTTTTTGTGAGATCGCCTGCACTGCTCTGTGTGAACTTCTCCAATCTCTCTGTCCTTCCTTAGAGACAGCAAGAACTGCCGATGATGGAGTCAGAGATAACACAGTGTGGAGCTGGAGGAACGCAGCAGGCCAGGCAGCATCAGGGGAGCAGGAAAGCTGACGTTTCGGGTCAAGACCCTTCCTCAGAATTGGAAATTTTCTGAAGAAGGGTCCCGACCCAAAACGTCAGCTTTCCGGCCCCCCTGATGCTGCCCAGCCTGCTGTGTTCCTCCAGCTCCTCACTGTGTTGTCTCCGTCCTTCCCTGTCCTCTCTCACTGAGACAGGGTATTGGGGGTTAGTGGTCCCATCCCAGTTGGGTCACTGAGAGACATGAGTTTTGGTGGCTTTTCCAGGCAACGCCTCGGAGCGAATCAGCGACTGGTTTTTCCCGGTGTGGGGTGCCCATCTGAGTGAGATGGGGGGGATGGGTGCGGTAGGTTTGTGTTTTTCACTGCTGTGTCAGGTCCTCGTCATCGATGTCCGCGTGATCAGCTCCTCTGACGATGCGAACCTCAGTCACGACTGTGCCCCCCCCCGCAATTCTTTCTGCCCTCTCTTCCAGATGTGTGTGAACTCCAAGTGTACTGGTGTGCCACTTGTCGATGACTGTTCCAGCAAGTGCCCACCATACGCGGTAAGACAGCTAACTCACTTGTGCCGGTTTGCGCCAACGTCCCTTCGAGCCGTGGTGTGCCATGGTGAAACCGAAGCTGCCCGGCCTTTCGG
>NC_081393.1:4810591-4821105 GCF_030684315.1 Stegostoma tigrinum | reverse complement strand
CTCTCTCTCGCGCGCACTCTCTCTCTCGCGCGCACTCTCTCTCTCGCGGCGCGACACTCTCTCTCGCGCGCACACTCTCTCTCGCGCGCACTCTCCTCTCTCGCGCGCACTCTCTCTCTCGCGCGCACTCTCTCTCTCTCACGCACTCTCTCTCGCACTCTCTCTCGCACTCTCTCTCGCACTCTCTCTCGCACTCTCTCTCGCACTCTCTCTCAGCTCGGCGCACTCGTCCTCTCGGTCTCGCGCGCACTCTCTCTCTCGCGCGCACTCTCTCTCTCGCGCGCACTCTCTCTCTCGCGCGCACTCTCTCTCGCGCTCTCTCTCTCGCGCGCACTCTCTCTCTTCGAGCGCACTCTCTCTCTCTCGCGCACTCTCTCTCTCTCGCACTCTCTCTCTCTCTCGCACTCTCTCTCTCTCTCGCACCTCTCTCTCTCTCGCACTCTCGCCTCTCTCGCACTCTCTCTCGCACTCTCTCCTCGCACTCTCTCTCGCGCGCACTCTCTCTCTCGCGCGCACTTCTCTCTCTCGCGCGCACTCTCTCTCGCCGCTCAACTTCTCTCCTCTCGCGCGCACTCTCTCTCTCGCGCGCACTCTCTCTCTCGCCCACCTCTCTCTCGCCGCACTCTCTCTCCTCTCGCGCGCACTCTCTCTCTCGCGCGCACTCTCTCTCTCGCGCACTCTCTCTCACGCGCACTCTCTCTCTCACGCGCTCTCTCTCTCACGCGACTCTCTCTCTCTCACGCACTCTCTCTCTCTCACGCACTCTCTCTCTCTCACGCACTCTCTCTCGCACTCTCCTTCACTCTCGCACTCTCTCTCGCAACTCTCTCCCTCGCACTCTCTCGCACTCTCTCGCACTCTCTCTCGCACTCTCTCTCTCGCGCACTCTCTCTCGGCTCTCCTCGCGCGCACTCTCTCGCGCGCACTCTCTCTCGCGCGCACTCTCTCTTCCTCCGCGCGCACCTCTCTCTCTCTCTCGCGCCCTCTCTCTCTCTCTCACGCGCTCTCTCTCTCTCACGCGCTCTCTCTCTCTCACCGCTCTCTCTCTCTCATCCGCACTCTCTCTCTCACGCGTCATCTCGCTCTCTCTCACGCACTCTCTCTCCACGGCACTCTCTCTCTCTCGCGCACTCTTCTGCGCACTCTCTCTCTCTCTCGCACTTCTCTCTCTCGCGCACTCTCTCTCGCGCCACTCTCTCTCTCGCGCGCACTCTCTCCTCTCTCCGCGCGCACTCTCTCTCTCGCGCGCACTCTCTCTCTCGCGCGCACTCTCTCTCGCGCGCACTCTCTCACGCACGCTCTCTCTCCTCTCACGCTCTCTCTCTCTCTCACGCACTCTCTCTCTCTCACGCACTCTCTCTCTCTCTCGCACTCTCTCGCACTCTCTCTCGCACTTCTCTCGCACTTCTCTCGCACTCTCTCTCGCACTCTCTCTCGCACTCTCTCTCGCACTCTCTCTCGCACTCTCTCTCGCACTCTTCTCTCGCACTCTCTCTCGCAGCGCACTCTCTCTCTCGCGCGCACTCTCTCTCTCGCGCGCACTCTCTCTCTCGCGGCACTCTCTCTCTCTCACGCACTCTCTCTCTCTCTCGCTCTCTCTCTCGCACTCTCTCTCGCACTCTTCTCCGCGCGCCACTCTCTCTCTCGCGCCACTCTCTCTCTCGCGCGCACTCTCTCTCTCGCGCGCACTCTCTCTCTCGGCGCGCACTTCTCTCTCTCGCGCGCACTCTCTCTCGCGCGCACTCTCTCTACCGCCGCTCTCTCTCTCTCACGCACTCTCTCTCTCTCACGCACTCTCTCTCTCTCACGCACTCTCCTCTCTCTCGCACTTTCTCTCGCACTCTCTCTCGGCACTTTCTCTCGCACCTCTCTCTCGCACTCTCTCTCGCACTTTCTCTCGGCACTCTCTCTCGCGACTCTCTCTCGCACTCTCTCTCGCACTCTCTCTCGCACTCTCTCTCAGCGCGCACTCTCTCTCTCGCGCGCACTCTCTCCTCTCTCGCGCGCACTCTCTCTCTCGCTCGCGCACTCTCTCTCTCGCGCACTCTCTCTCTCTCATCGCACTCTCTCTCTCTCTCGCTCTCTCTCTCGCACTCTCTCTCGCACTCTCTCTCGCGCGCACTCTCTCTCTCGCGCGCACTCTCTCTCTCGCGCGCACTCTCTCTCTCGCGCACTCTCTCTCTCTCACGCACTCTCTCTCTCTCTCGCTCTCTCTCTCGCACTCTCTCTCGCACTCTCCTCACGCGCACTCTCTCTCTCGCGCGCACTCTCTCTCGCGCGCACTCTCTCTCTCGCGCGCACTCTCTCTCTCGCGCGCACCTCTCTCTCCGCGCGCACTCTCTCTCTCGCGCACTCTCTCTCTCTCACGCACTCTCTCTCTCTCTCTCGCTCTCTCTCTCTCTCGCTCTCTCTCTCCTCTCGCACTCTCTCTCACGCGCACACTCTCTCTCGCGCCGCACTCTCTCTCTCTCGCCGCCTCTCTCTCTCGCGCGCACTCTCCTCTCGCGCGCACTCTCTCTCTCGCGCGCACTCTCTCTCTCGCGCGCACTCTCCTCTCCTCGCGCGCACTCTCTCTGCTTTCTCGCCGCGCACTCTCTCTCTCTCGCGCGCACTCTCTCTCTCGCGCGCACTCTCTCTCTCGCGCGCACTCTCTCTCTCGGCTCTCTCGCGCGCACTCTCTCTCTCGCTCGCACTCTCTCTCTCGCGCGCACTCTCTCTCTCGCGCGCACTCTCTCTCTCGCGCCGCACTCTCTCTCTCGCGCACTCTCTCTCGCGCGCACTCTCTCTCTCGGCTCTCTCGCGCGCACTCTCTCTCTCGCGCGCACTCTCTCTCTCGCGCGCACTCTCTCTCGCGCGCACTCTCTCTCACGCGCACTCTCTCTCACGCGCACTCTCTCTCCCACGCACTCTCTCTCCCACGCACTCTCTCTCCCACGCACTCTCTCTCCCACGCACTCTCTCTCTCACCGCACTCCTCTCTCTCACGCACTCTCTCTCCTCTCGCTCTCTCTCTCTCGCTCTCTCTCTCGCTCTCTCTCGCACTCTCTCTCGCACTCTCTCTCTCTCGCACTCTCTCTCGCACTCTCTCTCTCACGCACTCTCTCTCTCTCTCACACTCTCTCTCTCTCGCACTCTCTCTCGCACTCTCTCTCTCTCGCACTCTCTCTCGCACTCTCTCTCACACTCTCTCTCTCTCGCACTCTCTCTCTCGCACTCTCTCTCTCTCGCACTCTCTCTCTCGCACTCTCTCTCTCGCACTCTCTCCCTCTCTCCGCACCTCTCATCTCTCTCTCGCACTCTCTCTCCCACGCACTCTCTCTCTCACGCACTCTCTCTCTCACGCACTCTCTCTCTCACGCACTCTCTCTCTCTCGCTCTCTCTCTCGCTCTCTCTCTCTCTCGCTCTCTCTCTCTCTCTCTCTCGCACTGTCTCTCTCTCGCACTCTCTCTCTCTCGCACTCTCTCTCTCTCGCACTCTCTCTCTCTCGCACTCTCTCTCTCTCGCACTCTCTCTCTCTCGCACTCTCTCTCTCTCGCACTCTCTCTCTCACGCACTCTCTCTCTCACGCACTCTCTCTCTCACGCACTCTCTCTCTCTCGCTCTCTCCTCGCTCTCTCTCTCGCTCTCTCTCTCGCTCTCTCTCTCGCTCTCTCTCTCGCTCTCTCTCTCTCTCGCTCTCTCTCTCTCTCCTCTCGCACTGTCTCTCTCTCGCACTCTCTCTCTCTCGCACTCTCTCTCTCTCTCGCACTCTCTCTCTCTCGCACTCTCTCTCTCTCGCACTCTCTCTCTCACGCACTCTCTCTCTCACGCACTCTCTCTCTCACGCTCTCTCTCTCTCTCGCTCTCTCTCTCGCTCTCTCTCTCGCTCTCTCTCTCGCTCTCTCTCTCTCTCGCGCTCTCTCTCTCTCTCTCTCGCACTGTCTCTCTCTCGCACTGTCTCTCTCTCGCACTCTCTCTCTCACGCACTCTCTCTCTCACGCACTCTCTCTCTCACGCACTCTCTCTCTCACGCACTCTCTCTCACGGCACTCTCTCTCTCACGCACTCTCGCTCGCTCGCTCGCTCGCTCGCTCTCTCTCGCTCGCTCTCTCTCTCGCTCGCTCTCTCTCTCGCTCTCTCTCTCTCGCTCTCTCTCTCTCTCTCGCACTCTCTCTCTCGCTCTCTCTCTCTCTCGCGCACTCTCTCTCTCTCGCTCTCTCTCTCTCTCGCGCACTCTCTCTCTCTGCGCACCTCTCTCTCTCTCGCGCACTCTCTCTCACGCGCACTCTCTCTCACGCGCACTCTCTCTCTCACGCGCACTCTCTCTCTCACGCGCACACTCTCTCCCACGCACTCTCTCTCCCACGCACTCTCTCTCCCACGCACTCTCTCTCTCTCGCTCTCTCTCTCTCGCTCTCTCTCTCGCTCTCTCTCTCCGCTCTCTCTCTCTCTCTCGCACTGTCTCTCTCTCGCACTCTCTCTCTCTCTCGCACTCTCTCTCTCTCGCACTCTCTCTCTCTCGCACTCTCTCTCTCACGCACTCTCTCTCTCACGCACTCTCTCTCTCTCGCTCGCTCTCCTCTCTCGCTCGCTCTCTCTCTCGCTCGCTCTCTCTCTCGCTCGCTCTCTCTCTCTCTCGCACTCTCTCTCTCACGCACTCTCTCTCTCTCTCGCACTCTCTCTCGCACTCTCTCTCTCTCGCACTCTCTCTCGCACTCTCTCTCTCACGCACTCTCTCTCTCTCTCACACTCTCTCTCTCTCGCACTCTCTCTCGCACTCTCTCTCTCTCTCGCACTCTCTCTCGCACTCTCTCTCGCACTCTCTCTCTCTCGCACTCTCTCTCTCGCACTCTCTCTCTCTCGCACTCTCTCTCTCGCACTCTCTCTCTCGCACTCTCTCTCTCGCACTCTCTCTCTCTCGCACTCTCTCTCTCACGCACTCTCTCTCTCTCACGCACTCTCTCTCTCTCTCGCACTCTCTCTCGCGCTCTCTCTCGCGCTCTCTCTCGCTCTCTCTCTCGCTCTCTCTCTCGCTCTCTCTCTCGCACTCTCTCTCGCACTCTCTCTCGCACTCTCTCTCTCTCGCACTCTCTCTCTCACGCACTCTCTCTCTCTCGCGCACTCTCTCTCTCTCTCTCGCGCACTCTCTCTCTCGCGCGCACTCTCTCTCTCGCGCGCACTCTCTCTCTCGCGCGCACTCTCTCTCACGCGCACTCCTCTCTCACGCGCACTCTCTCTCAACGCGCACTCTCTCTCACGCGCACTCTCTCTCACGCGCACTCTCTCTCTCGCGCACTCTCTCTCTCACGCACTCTCTCTCTCTCTCGCTCTCTCTCTCTCGCTCTCTCTCTCGCTCTCTCTCTCGCTCTCTCTCTCTCTCTCCTCTCTCTCTCTCCTCTCGCACTGTCTCTCTCTCGCACTCTCTCTCTCTCTCGCACTCTCTCTCTCTCGCACTCTCTCTCTCTCGCACTCTCTCTCTCTCGCACTCTCTCTCTCACGCACTCTCTCTCTCACGCACTCTCTCTCTCACGCACTCTCTCTCTCTCGCTCGCTCTCTCTCTCGCTCGCTCTCTCTCTCGCTCGCTCTCTCTCTCGCTCGCTCTCTCTCTCTCTCGCACTCTCTCTCTCGCACTCTCTCTCTCACGCACTCTCTCTCTCTCTCGCACTCTCTCTCGCACTCTCTCTCTCTCGCACTCTCTCTCGCACTCTCTCTCTCACGCACTCTCTCTCTCTCTCACACTCTCTCTCTCTCGCACTCTCTCTCGCACTCTCTCTCTCTCGCACTCTCTCTCGCACTCTCTCTCGCACTCTCTCTCTCTCGCACTCTCTCTCTCGCACTCTCTCTCTCTCGCACTCTCTCTCTCTCGCACTCTCTCTCTCGCACTCTCTCTCTCTCGCACTCTCTCTCTCACGCACTCTCTCTCTCTCACGCACTCTCTCTCTCTCACGCACTCTCTCTCTCTCACGCATTCTCTCTCTCTCACGCACTCTCTCTCGCACTCTCTCTCGCACTCTCTCACGCACTCTCTCTCTCTCTCTCGCACTCTCTCTCGCACTCTCTCTCGCGCTCTCTCTCGCGCTCTCTCTCGCGCTCTCTCTCGCTCTCTCTCTCGCTCTCTCTCTCGCTCTCTCTCTCGCACTCTCTCTCGCACTCTCTCTCGCACTCTCTCTCGCTCTCTCTCTCTCGCGCGCTCTCTCTCTCTCGCGCGACTCTCTCTCTCTCGCGCGCTCTCTCTCTCTCGCGCGCTCTCTCTCTCTCGCGCGCTCTCTCTCTCTCTCGCGCGCTCTCTCTCTCTCTCGCGCGATCTCTCTCTCTCGCGCGCTCTCTCTCTCTCGCGCGCTCTCTCTCTCGCGCGCGCTCTCTCTCTCGCGCGCGCTCTCTCTCTCGCGCGCGCTCTCTCTCTCGCGCGCTCTCTCTCTCTCGCGCGCTCTCTCTCTCTCGCGCGCACTCTCTCTCTCGCGCGCACTCTCTCTCTCGCGCGCACTCTCTCTCTCGCGCGCACTCTCTCTCTCGCGCGCACTCTCTCTCGCGCGCACTCTCTCTCTCGCGCGCACTCTCTCTCGCGCGCACTCTCTCTCTCGCGCGCACTCTCTCTCGCGCGCACTCTCTCTCGCGCGCACTCTCTCTCGCGCGCACTCTCTCTCGCGCGCACTCTCTCTCTCGCGCACTCTCTCTCTCTCGCGCACTCTCTCCTCTCTCGCGCACTCTCTCTCTCTCGCGCCACTCTCTCTCTCTCGCGCACTCTCTCTCTCTCACGCACTCTCTCTCTCTCTCGCACTCTCTCTCGCACTCTCTCTCGCACTCTCTCTCGCACTCTCTCTCGCACTCTCTCTCGCACTCTCTCTCGCACTCTCTCTCGCGCGCACTCTCTCTCTCGCGCGCACTCTCTCTCTCGCGCGCACTCTCTCTCTCTCGCGCACTCTCTCTCTCTCTCGCACTCTCTCTCGCACTCTCTCTCGCACTCTCTCTCGCACTCTCTCTCGCGCGCACTCTCTCTCTCGCGCGCACTCTCTCTCTCGCGCGCACTCTCTCTCTCGCGCGCACTCTCTCTCGCGCGCACTCTCTCTCGCGCGCACTCTCTCTCGCGCGCACTCTCTCTCTCGCGCACTCTCTCTCTCTCGCGCACTCTCTCTCACGCACTCTCTCTCTCTCTCGCACTCTCTCTCGCACTCTCTCTCGCACTCTCTCTCGCACTCTCTCTCGCACTCTCTCTCTCTCGCACTCTCTCTCTCGCGCACTCTCTCTCTCTCGCGCACTCTCTCTCTCTCGCGCACTCTCTCTCGCACTCTCTCGCGCACTCTCTCTCGCACTCTCTCGCGCACTCTCTCTCGCACTCTCTCTCGCACTCTCTCTCGCACTCTCTCTCGCACTCTCTCTCGCACTCTCTCTCTCGCGCACTCTCTCTCTCTCGCGCACTCTCTCTCTCTCGCGCACTCTCTCTCTCTCTCGCACTCGCACTCTCTCTCGCACTCTCTCTCGCACTCTCTCTCGCACTCTCTCTCGCGCGCACTCTCTCTCTCGCGCGCACTCTCTCTCTCTCACGCACTCTCTCTCTCTCACGCACTCTCTCTCGCACTCTCTCTCGCACTCTCTCTCGCACTCTCTCTCGCACTCTCTCTCGCACTCTCTCTCTCGCGCACTCTCTCTCTCTCGCGCACTCTCTCTCTCTCGCGCACTCTCTCTCTCTCGCGCACTCTCTCTCTCTCTCGCACTCTCTCTCGCACTCTCTCTCGCACTCTCTCTCGCACTCTCTCTCGCGCGCACTCTCTCTCTCGCGCGCACTCTCTCTCTCGCGCGCACTCTCTCTCTCGCGCGCACTCTCTCTCTCGCGCGCACTCTCTCTCTCGCGCGCACTCTCTCTCTCGCGCGCACTCTCTCTCTCGCGCGCACTCTCTCTCGCGCGCACTCTCTCTCTCACGCACTCTCTCTCTCTCACGCACTCTCTCTCTCTCTCGCACTCTCTCTCGCACTCTCTCTCGCACTCTCTCTCGCACTCTCTCTCGCACTCTCTCTCGCACTCTCTCTCGCGCGCACTCTCTCTCTCGCGCGCACTCTCTCTCTCGCGCGCACTCTCTCTCTCGCGCGCACTCTCTCTCGCGCGCACTCTCTCTCTCTCTCGCACTCTCTCTCGCACTCTCTCTCGCACTCTCTCTCGCACTCTCTCTCGCACTCTCTCTCGCACTCTCTCTCGCGCGCACTCTCGCACTCTCTCTCGCACTCTCTCTCGCACTCTCTCTCGCGCGCACTCTCTCTCTCGCGCGCACTCTCTCTCTCGCGCGCACTCTCTCTCTCGCGCGCACTCTCTCTCTCGCGCGCACTCTCTCTCTCGCGCGCACTCTCTCTCGCGCGCACTCTCTCTCTCGCGCACTCTCTCTCTCTCACGCACTCTCTCTCTCTCACGCACTCTCGCTCTCTCTCGCACTCTCTCTCGCACTCTCTCTCGCACTCTCTCTCGCACTCTCTCTCGCACTCTCTCTCGCACTCTCTCTCGCACTCTCTCTCGCACTCTCTCTCGCGCGCACTCTCTCTCTCGCGCGCACTCTCTCTCTCGCACTCTCTCTCGCACTCTCTCTCGCGCGCACTCTCTCTCTCGCGCGCACTCTCTCTCTCGCGCGCACTCTCTCTCTCGCGCGCACTCTCTCTCTCGCGCGCACTCTCTCTCTCGCGCGCACTCTCTCTCTCGCGCGCACTCTCTCTCTCGCGCGCACTCTCTCTCTCGCGCGCACTCTCTCTCTCGCGCGCACTCTCTCTCTCGCGCGCACTCTCTCTCTCGCGCGCACTTTCTCTCTCACGCACTCTCTCTCGCACTCTCTCTCGCACTCTCTCTCGCACTCTCTCTCGCGCGCACTCTCTCTCTCGCGCGCACTCTCTCTCTCGCGCGCACTCTCTCTCTCGCGCGCACTCTCTCTCTCGCGCGCACTCTCTCTCTCGCGCGCACTCTCTCTCTCGCGCGCACTCTCTCTCTCGCGCGCACTCTCTCTCTCGCGCGCACTCTCTCTCTCGCGCGCACTCTCTCTCTCGCGCGCACTCTCTCTCTCGCGCGCACTCTCTCTCTCGCGCGCACTCTCTCTCTCGCGCGCACTCTCTCTCTCGCGCTCTCTCTCTCTCACGCGCTCTCTCTCTCTCACGCGCTCTCTCTCTCTCACGCGCTCTCTCTCTCTCTCGCACTCTCTCTCGCACTCTCTCTCGCACTCTCTCTCGCACTCTCTCTCGCACTCTCTCTCACACTCTCTCTCGCGCGCACTCTCTCTCTCGCGCGCACTCTCTCTCTCGCGCGCACTCTCTCTCTCGCGCGCACTCTCTCTCTCGCGCGCACTCTCTCTCTCGCGCGCACTCTCTCTCTCGCGCGCACTCTCTCTCGCGCGCACTCTCTCTCGCGCGCACTCTCTCTCGCGCGCACTCTCTCTCGCGCGCACTCTCTCTCGCGCGCACTCTCTCTCGCGCGCACTCTCTCTCTCGCGCACTCTCTCTCGCGCGCACTCTCTCTCTCTCGCGCGCACTCTCTCTCTCACGCGCACTCTCTCTCTCTCACGCACTCTCTCTCTCTCTCACGCGCACTCTCTCTCTCTCTCACGCGCACTCTCTCTCTCTCTCACGCGCACTCTCTCTCTCTCTCACGCGCACTCTCTCTCTCTCTCACGCGCACTCTCTCTCTCTCTCACGCGCACTCTCTCTCTCTCTCACGCGCACTCTCTCTCTCTCTCACGCGCACTCTCTCTCTCTCACGCGCACTCTCTCTCTCACGCGCACTCTCTCTCACGCGCACTCTCTCTCACGCGCACTCTCTCTCTCACGCGCACTCTCTCTCTCACGCGCACTCTCTCTCTCGCGCACTCTCTCTCTCGCGCACTCTCTCTCTCGCGCACTCTCTCTCTCTCGCGCACTCTCTCTCTCACGCGCACTCTCTCTCTCACGCGCACTCTCTCTCTCTCGCGCACTCTCTCTCTCTCGCGCACTCTCTCTCTCTCGCGCACTCTCTCTCTCTCGCGCACTCTCTCTCTCTCGCGCACTCTCTCTCTCTCGCGCACTCTCTCTCTCGCGCGCACTCTCTCTCTCGCGCGCGCACTCTCTCTCTCGCGCGCGCACTCTCTCTCTCGCGCGCACTCTCTCTCTCGCGCGCACTCTCTCTCTCGCGCGCACTCTCTCTCTCGCGCGCACTCTCTCTCTCGCGCGCACTCTCTCTCTCGCGCGCACTCTCTCTCGCGCGCACTCTCTCTCGCGCGCACTCTCTCTCGCGCGCACTCTCTCTCGCGCGCACTCTCTCTCGCGCGCACTCTCTCTCGCGCGCACTCTCTCTCTCGCGCGCACTCTCTCTCTCACGCGCACTCTCTCTCTCACGCGCACTCTCTCTCTCACGCGCACTCTCTCTCACGCGCACTCTCTCTCTCACGCGCACTCTCTCTCTCGCGCACTCTCTCTCTCACGCGCACTCTCTCTCTCACGCGCACTCTCTCTCTCTCTCACGCGCACTCTCTCTCTCTCACGCACTCTCTCTCTCTCACGCACTCTCAAAAAACACACTGTACAAACGCT